>NC_135778.1:8487955-8541123 GCF_028453695.1 Augochlora pura
CCGCGCGGATAGTTTCGAAAGTTCCGACCAGCCCCGGGTAGAGACCGTGGATACACACCCGGCCCGGACGGTCCCGTTCGAGAACGGATCCGTTCACGGAGACCGCCGCCGCCGCCATCGCCCGATAATTGTTTACTTCGGCACGGATCCAGTTAAAAACTTCCGACGTCTGTGTCCGAGCGATATTTACGAGCCGAGCCGAGAGACCGCCGACGCGTCGCGACCGATTGCCCCTAATCGTCGCTGGAAAACCACTGTGTTCTGTGCCGTGGAATTCGATGAACTTCGGACAAGTGGAGGGTGACGCTAATCGCTGCTTTTTATGGATTATTATTAATTGTTTTTTTAGTGTTTTTTTGTAAGATGAAGTTCGAGTTTCTGTATATATTAGGATTGATATAGACTTAAAATTAATATAGAGGAGCGGCAAGGGGTTAGAAGAGTGTTTTAACATTTTTATGCTAAACATATGCAGGTATAATAGTCTCATTTTATTCAATTTAAAGGGTAATTGTACTGTTTTAAAAAGTATTTTAAAAATTGAAGATCAATGAGAGTCATTGCATATTATATATTATAGACAAGAACAAATATATCAGTGGCTCATATAAAATACGCGTTTACAAAATCGTGAATTTCACACAATTATAAAGTATATATGTAATTTCAATTTCCCCTATCATTTTTGACATTGCTAAATCACATAATTAATACCAATCACTATAGTAAAAAATCTAAACTCACTAATTTAATTCTTCATTTAATGTCTCTACTAAAATCAACGAAGTTATATAAATATTAATATTATACCTGTGACGCTTTTATTAAAAAATTCTAGTGATCTTATAGAACAAATTAGAACAAATTACTAATACCAGTTATTAATAATATAGCATTCTTAACAATATTCTTTATATATAAAATTGGAAGCAACCCTTAATATTTGAATTAATCAAGATCCTGAATATTAGCATACTATAATATACATACCGACTATAATAGACGGCAAGCATAAGCTAGATGTTATCAACGGATGGGTCATTGATTGGAAATTCACGTACCAACTGAGAACGACGTAATTATTATAGGAGAGGTTCGCAGAAACGCTTAATGGCGCGGGGGTCCGTTCTAACTATTAGAGGCAACGTTCCGTGCGCACAATTAATAACAATAACGCGCGATATAGATGCTATTATTTGTCAGTATTTGATAGCCCGCACACTCCTACCGGCCGGGCACTAACCCATCCTCCCTTATCGCGGCTCCTAATTAGGGTATTGTTTCCATATATCTCTCCCTCCCTCATAGCCAAACGCAGTGTATCTAATGTCCCGCTTTGTTTCCATCAAACGATACCCACCATCGCCCAGTCCTTCAACGTCCCACCCGACCTCTCATCTTCCTCCGGGCCCCCCATCTCTTATCGTGCCAGCCAAATCAGCAATAACGCGGCGCGGCCCACCCCCGCATCTAACCATCGAACAGTGAACGCTGATCCAGCGGCGCCCTCTGGGAATATTCCAACCTAATAGGGAACAATTTTGTGTTGTAAAAATTCTTGAGATTGGAGGTGTCTAACGCCCTTTTTATAGACTAGGAATGTTTATGGTATGAATATTGACATAACGTTAATACAACTTCTCTTTAGGCTCAACAAAATTTTCACATTTAACAGTGACATAACCTTAATTTTGTCTTGACATAACCTCTCCGTGGATAGATGATCTTTGTGCACTGGACGTTGACATAACTTTGACACAGCATCTCTATCTAGGCTAACAATATTTGCATAGTTAACAGTGACACAACCTTCTGATTCTGTACCGTTGTCCTGAGAATTTAAGTGGCATTCACTGTCTAGCGTACACTATATCGTGTCTCAGTGTCATCACTACGGTGGGAAGGTTTAAAGACAGTGTTTTAGATGTCTTAAAAACAAATTATGGACGTTTTATGGACGTCTTAAAGGCGTGAATTGGTGTGGAAGCCAAATATCGCAACGATTCGCATATACCATTTTGATTAAATAATTCTGTACCGTTATTCTGAGAATGTTAGTGGCATCTATAGGATGCATTATAACATTATATTATATGTAATAATCCTACTAACAACCTTAAAATTGTACATATAATAAGAATTAGCTAAGAATTCACTACGCTTGGAAATAAACGAAATTCGAAGCAATTGTCAACGCAGCACTAACTATATCACCAACCAGGCCCTCCGCCCAAAATCGCAAAGTATTCACGAAAGTACTCTAACCATAGAAAGCCGACATCTCGGTAGCTGCGGGTCGTCACGGTACACGCGATAGCTTGCAGAGTTGCATTTCAGTGCGGCGTATCCCGCCGGTGGCGTGTCTCCGAGAGAGCAAATATCTTCGAGATTCTATCGCCGACAGACATCAGAAGTGGAGGCAGCGATTCTGCGCTCGGGCGCCCTTGACGCGTCGCGATATCAGCGAGCGACTGCGAAAATGCAACGGCTCGCAGCCACGGCTGCAGCAGCAGCAGCAGCAGCAGCAGCGGCGGCAGGAAAGAGCAGAAACAGTCATAGACACCACGTGTGCGTCCCGTCTAGACGAGATTGCAAGAAGGCTGCGGTCACGCTTGAGGTTGGCTCTCGACTCTCCGTTGCACGGCACGGGGGACCGCTCTTTCCTCCCTCGGATCCGCGCGTCTCTCCGCACCGTTGTAGGCCCCGGGTTCGGATGACAACGACGTCTGTCGGGCATCATTGCCACCTTGTAACACGAGAGCCCGCCGCCGCTCGTCTCGCGGTGCGAGCACTCCTCCGCGTGTGTCGCAACATCCGTTCCGTGCACCAACTTTCTCGACCCGATGACTTTTCTGCCGATACGTGGGAGATCCCTCTTGATCGCACCATCCCCGGATATGTCTGCTACGGATTTTTCACGGAGAACAAGTTGCCTCTGGCTTCGATCGAAGGGTGATTTTTTGGTAGTTAGAACGCTCGGCTAGGTTCAAGGCTCTTGACTTTAGAACGCGTTTGGAGATTGGTTTTTCTCGAGAGAAGATACTGTTCTATGCAAGGATTTAATATGTAAATTAATATGTGATTTTAATATGTAAGGATTGTTAGGGGGCGGGTTTTAGTCACGGTGGTAGAATTTTAGACAGAGTGAGGACGAGTTTGACACTAGAACTACGTTAGATAGTAGAAGAACGTCTAAGAATGTTCCAAATGTCCTATGAATATTTTAAAAATTGCTTCGAAACGTCTTGTGTTACAAACCAAGACTTTTTTAAAACGTCCTTTAGACGTCTAAAAGACAACTTACCGATGTCCTGTGTACATGCATATTTTATAATAGAATATATATTTATAATAATATAAATCACGTTTAAAGTTTGATAATTTCAATATCAAGTCACCTTTTACCAAATAGAATCGTAAACCAAAAATAGACACATTAATTTCACCAATATTCCAAAATTAAATAATATATTTCCTATTACCTTCCACAATCTGCAACGTTCACGTGACGCTTCGAAGCAACTTTCGCAAATTACCGGCAACGCTCATGTACTTCTCCAATGTTTTTAATAATAATAACACGGTACAGTATGCCACGAAGCACGTGCCACAGTCTAGAATAAAAGAGACAGGCGCCGCGAACTGGATATCCTAACTCTTTCGACGGACGCTGACGAGAAACCAATGGACCTATTTTATGTTAATAATGGAATCCATTGTGGTGGTTTCTGTACGAGCCGGCAGATAATCGCGACGGCGATATACACCATCACGGAATAATGCGCGAATGAAAGATGAAACGATAACAAAGTGCTCTGCCCGTTCCTCCGCCACCCCGCCGCCGTCGCCGCCGCGGACTCTCCTCGCTCATTGTCAGCTTCTACTCCCCACCCCACCGGTACTCGCTTTCTCGCGTCCTTTTTTTTTTATTTTGCCAGAATTCGTAATGGATGTTTCGTTTTCGGTCTCTTTGTTTTCCCCGGCAAGTATATAACGTGCACACCGTGTCCCGGCAATCTTTTATTTGCGAAAACGATGGACTCCAATTTTCGAGGGGTTGTTTCGTCCCCTCCACCGAGTCGAAATTCCGCTCGTGTAATAAAGATTCGTGTAACGAAGCACTCCGAAAATGGAAACAATTCGGCGAATCGTGTTTAATAACGAGGAAGCAACGAAGAGAAAATTCTAAGTGCTAGGAATATATTGATAACAATTTTTATCAGATTTTCGTTGACGTGAATCATTTCATCAGAATTATTATTGTATTTTTTGTTGTTATTATATAATGGTGTGGGTTTGTATTTATAAATTAAAGTTAAAATTGCTCTGCTAACAACCTTTCCCTCAATTCTGTTTTAATAAATAAGAAAATAGGCTGTGCAAAATTTTAACTCCATCGAAGAATTGTTTAGTGATACTCGTCAACTATAAAATTTTAAAATTTTCGCCTGGAATGTCATTTTTTCAAATTATATGATTACTATATTTTAGTACCTAACCATCCCCGGATCACTATAAATTATTTATTTGCCAATGCTCTGAAACAGATGATTAATTTAGATATTATAAATATTATAGATTATAATAGACTACAACAGACTATAATAAATTATAACTAATTAAAATAAATCTAATTCACTTATTGTAAATATACGTCTTCAACGGTAGCAAAATTAAGATTCCAAATGCTTCCTTAGTAACCCTTTGCTCACTAAGCGATCTTAATTCTAAATTTAAAATAATTCTCCTGGCTTATAGTAATTCAATTTTTCACATCGAAGTGTATTTTATGCAGATAAAACTCACGCGACACAAATAAATAAATATTAACCATTCGCACTCTGAAGCGCAATGAAAAATTATGGTATCGCATTTCAAAATAATTTTAACATTATAATAACATCATTCAATATTATTTAACACTGTAATATTATAATAAATTCAGTAAATACGTCATATAAAATACAGTAAGTTACTTAGAATGGAAATACTATAGGTCAAAGGGACAATTTTAAATATCGAATTAAAATAGCTCGGAGTGCAAAGGGTTGAAATAATGATAGTCTGCTTAACCACCACTAAGACGAGCTATTTTAATAACAAATCTAGTATTTTCACAGCTGTTTGACCCATCAGTTTGGACATTTTCAACGTCGCGAAAAGGATATTAAAGCGAAATTTGACGCGTTTCGTTAGTAGAACGCACCCCACTGCCACGGAATAGCGTAGGAACGACCCCGATATCTCGGCAAAAGAATTCCAGCGGTGCTATTGTGGTCAAAAACGGCAAAGAGACGTCGTCGACCCCCGCGTTCATTTAAGTCGATACCACCGCGATGGTGATTCTTCGTGCTCGATTTCCTCGGGGAACGTCAAAATACCACAGGCCGAGAATTCATCGGGACGCATTCCGCGGCAGAGAACGAGCAACCGCGAACCTAGGGCCGGACCCTCGAGGATCCATTCTGAAAAAGCTGGATGACTGGTCCTACAGAGAGAGAGAGAGGAAGAGAAGAGAGGGGAAAGAGAGAGTAGAGAGCGAGAAGAGAAGGGAATAGGAAAAAAGAGAACGAAAGAAGAGAAAAATAGGAAAAGAGAGAGTAAAAGGAGGGAGATATAGTGACGAAGAGAGCGAAGAGACAGAGAAATAGTGACAGAGGGAGAGCAAAAGAGAGAGAGAAGGAAATAGTGACGAAAACAGCAAAAGAGAGAAAGATAGTGACAAAAAGAACGGAAGAGAGTAAAATAGTGATTACGAGATCGAAAGATAAAGAGAAAGAGAAATAGTAACAAAAGAGCAAAAAAGAGAGAAAAATAATGACGAAGAGAGAAAAATAGCGACGAAAAGATATTAGAAGGAAAATAGAAAGAAAAGATATTTATAATAATATTAAAAAGAAAAACTCAGAGAGAGAGAGAGAGAGAGAGAGAGAGGAAATAATACTGATAAAAAGAGCCATTCAGTAAAAAGAAAAGAGAACAAAAAACTGACAAAAAGAGCAGAAAAGTTTTAAAGGAAGAAGAAAAAATTAACAAAGAGAGCGATTCATCGATAGAGAGAAAGAAAGAGAGAAGGAGAACCGTTGGGTGTCTAGCTCTCGTAATCCGAAGCCAGCGTAGCGGAGGCGGTGAATCACTGTGTCGGCGCCAAAATTTCTGAAAGGGTCCCCTACGAAACTACCATATAACGCTTAGGCGGCGGCGGTGGCCGTGAACATGAACGAGAGAGGTGCTTCCACGCGTGAACACGTCGAACCCGCTCGGCCACGTTGGAATGCAGACGTAGAGACGGTGGGCCTCGATGGAACGCCGTACTGCCCCCCCTCGAAAATGGCCCCGTTTCTCCCCTAGCTCTACAGCCCACGTATGCCTAGGTCACGTATGCGGCTGAACGCGTGTCGATCTTCACGTCCCTCTTTCTCTCTGATTTTACGCCGGCATGAAGCGTACGGATGTTGCCGGTGTCCTCGGCAAAATCAAAGGAAGAAGACAAGATATAGTTTATTAGTTTGACGGTGATGGATTAAGTATGATGATGGAGGGGGTATTTTTTTTTTTTTTAGTGAAAGTTTGATGATGATTGATTTGGGGAGCTCTGTTTCGTATTTTATGTGGATATGATAGACTAATAAATTAATAAGTAATAATTATTTATTAATGAATTAATTAATGATATAATATGATAGGAAATAAATATATATAATATTTTATATATTATTATAGTTACTGTATAAGAGACATTTTAAAGATGGCTTTGTGCTGTCTGAGATAGATTATAAATATTTTTAACAATTTAGTGTCGTATATTTATTATTATTATTATTATTATTATTATTATTTCACTTGTTGTTTCCGCTCTTCCATAATTTCCATAGATTACAATATTATTGTATTATATTAATTAAATTAGCGACGCTGTTGCGCTGTCTGGGTCAACGAGATATTTACTGCGATTTTGAACAAGTGTTATTGTAATATTAAGGAGCGCATATATTGAATGAATAACTCGTGAATATATCTTTGCAATCTGAACAATCATTAATGCAACATTAGAAATAATTGAAAAAAATATTGTAAAGTCACTCAACTATTATCTTGCTATCAATACTTCAGCATTCAATGAAATGCAGCCATATAATAGATATAAGTCGTCCTTTTTCTCCTCAAAAATTATCATAAATAAAGAAAATATAAAGAAAGATTTCCATAAACAAAATATTATAATAACAAACTAACAGCGTCGATCAATTTTCAACATCAATGTCCTATGCGTCATATCGACCACGTTGCCTGCAATTTCTCCCAACAAATCGCTCCACGATCGTTCTAAATTACACGAAATTACGAACACGTTCCAAAGAAGCATTTCAACCTAAATCCCAAAAGAGAAGCACGTTCGCCGTAACACGCAAAATTACCATTTCTTTACGACGCGTCGTCCGCGTCGCCCGCGTCGAGGTGGTTAAAAGAAAAGAGAGCCCGAGGAAACAATTTCGTTCGGCGGCGTTCCGTGCTCACCGTTAGCGACTTCCGTCGGGTCCGTCTTTAAATTGTAAATTAAACGGACTAGAAAAAGGGGACAAGAGAGGAGCGCGCCGCCATAAAAAGATGAATGGATCGCTCCCTGGAACCGTGTCGGTTCACTTTGCCGGCTTAATGAGGACCGCGAGAGGAGAGGACCTAGGCTGTCCTACCGAAAGGTAAACACGGTCTGCGTGCCAGGGAACTCGGAAACAGGTAAACAGGACCCTAAATCATCCGGGCTAGAGAGGCAGAGAGGCCAGGAGGGCCCCCGTAGGATATCGTTATCGTATGATCTCCGGGGACCGACGCCGGAGTTCCCTTTTTCAATCGGCCGTCACCCGCCGCCCCGGACAACGAGAAGAGAACCGGCAAGGGAAGAGTTTCGGCGGGCCGCCATTGTCCCACGACGTTCCGCCGGCCACGTTCTCGGAAAAGTCTATGAAAGAACGAACCGCGCCGCGCGCGATTCATTCTTGACGAACTGTTATGCTTGCGAGGAGAAGGAAAAGGATCTCTCGAGACTCCGTATAGTCTTCAACCTGCTGAACGGTTCGAGTTTTTAACCCTTCGCGGTCGGCAGATTTCGCACTCGAGAGTGCCGGCAGCTCGAAGCAAATCCAGCGTCTCGCGATTACTTTTTCACAGAATTTAAAGTCGATAGATGGTCGCCACGAGTCGGTACAGTCGCCGCTAACTAATCTAAACGCGTTTCGTCGTCGTTGCGATTCTCGAAGGTTTCCGCTGCGGGGACATCGATTTTTTTGACGATTTCAAAATGTCCCTTAGGTATATAATTAATTATTCCCTTATTAATGATCAATAATCAACCACCTGTCTCTTGATAATTTAAATAAAATAATCCCGAAGAGCACAATCCATGAGAAATTATAGTTATATATCCATCTACCATTATTAATTCATAAAAAGTTAATATTCTTCTAATTAATAACCCTATATGAACTACTGAAGAATAATCTACAAAAATTTTTATATATAACTGTCGTAAACACAAAATTCTAATAATAATGCATCCGACCAATCTATGAATTGAAACCTCTAACTTAAATTCAAAAAATTTATAATAAAATATATTTATTATATACAGTATATATTTGTAATATTCCATGAGTTCGAATAGGACTTTGGTCATCTAGACCCGATGCAGTGTCTAGGCCGGGAGGGGGCAAAGTGTGACCCACGTTTTTAGCGACGCAGTGCTTTGACAAAAGCGACACGCAGGTCAGCCTAATCGGCGACTCACGGTAAATGATTGGGGTACTGCATAACAGAACGTCTCGAGAGGCGCAAGGCGAGAACCGGGGCCTGCAATGAAACGGTATTCTAGAGCCTCTTGGCCCACTGCGGCTGGGAATGCCTCGCTCGCCGCTTAAGAGTTTATAGGCACTGGGAATATTTTCTTTCTTGTTTTTTTCTTTTTGTAATGGCCGCGTCGTTTCTTGACACTTGACGTATTCGTAGCAGTTATTACGTTAATTTATTGCGGTGTTTACCGGCGAGCTAGGTGGTCTCTACGCTCTCGCAATGTTTACGGTTTTACCGAGGAACCTGATGACCTACGGGTTTCTCGCGAACACCATATAATACTTTCTACCTTTCATTATGTCGTTATTGGAAAGGCGTGCTTCTGGTAATGGCGGTGCTAATTGCTTAATTTGGAGTTATTTTTAATGTGGAATATGCTGTCGAATTTTGGCTCGGAGAGGCGATTGTTATTTGCGTTGATTTTTAATCTAACACTAAGTCATTTTATCTAGTAAAGGGTAATTTTATCTAGTAATGGGTAACTTTATCTAGCACCGGTTAATTACAAATACATTTAGCACTGGGTAATTATATTTTTAAATAAATCTGTCAAACGCCATGTTTGTTTCTTGTCGGTTTCTTTTTTGTTTTACTCTATGATGACAAATCATCTTAATGATGGAGTTGTATATGATTGAAGGACGTGTTAGAGTTATTTAAATTTAATTTATAAATTAATGTTCAATATAAATACATGATGGTTATTTACATATAACTTTTATGTATGATACTTGATTCTTAAATTAAAAGACCAATAAAATACTACATAGTTTGTTCTTTATTAAAAATTACTTAACTTTTGTATTAAAATTGTTTAAGACGTTCTAAAGACATAACCTCGACATTTGGGACGTCTTTAAGTCGAGCATCCTACCATAGGATGGCTAGGATTGAAAAGTCATAAGAATCAACGACGAGATTAGTAAAACTTGACAATTTATGACTAATATAAAATATTAATAACAATTATCACAAGAAACCGTGTGCCACCAATTCTCCCCAACAACTGACAAATAACAAAGCTAGCATTCGCAAAGATCTTATTTCCGGTAAAAATAGAAAATTGCTTCAATCACCTGAGAAAAATCCCCTAACCCCTCCTCTCACTCTCTCCTCGCTACCCTATCACAAGCAACTTATCTATCACCCCGTACACGTTGCATTTACACTCTCAAATCTCCCCAAACCCCTGAAAAGCCCACACTACCAGATATTCGTTTCTCCTTGAAGACAAATCCACCCTGACAAACCCGGGAACCTAGACCTCCATAGACCTTAAGAGATCCTCCTTGTTGCATCCGATTCACGGTCTCAAAATCTTACTACAAAATCCCCGAAAAAAATCCCACCCTCTCTGGCTTCCTTCCGCGCGCGGTTATCCAGGCCGCGGATGGCTGTGTTCGGATGTTAGAGACAGAGAGATGTATTCGGATGTTAGAGAGCAAGAGAGAGAGAGGGATACAAAACCGGCAGAGAATCGTAGGAGCGAGTCGGGGTCACATTCCATTACCGCGAACGCGTTTCAAAGTCTCTCTTTCCCGGCCAGACGAAAACAAGAAGCGCCCGGGCTGATGCGCCGCGCGGCACGGTGGGAAACTCTCGGCGAAAAACGTAAACAGAGGAAAAACCGCGCGGGACGAACGGGAAGACGTCGGGATCGGTTTGGCGCTCGGACGTCGGCAGGACCGAAGAGAGAGAGAGAGAGAGAGAGAGAGAGAGAGAGAGAGAGAGAGAGAGTGAGAGGGAGGGAGGAGAAGCGGGCGACGGCTGGATGAGGAGAGAAGAGAAGGAGAAGGGGTGGCTGAAATTCTGGAGTCGTCGGCCTGGCCTCGCTCGGATTCCTTTGTTTGGTCTACGGTTCGCTGCCACAGACGGATAAGAAACGACGTGCTAGCAGCCCGACAGAGTTTCTCGACTCGGTGTCGGTTGGTGGTCTCTCGCGCGGAGACGAATGGTATGCGAGAGCGCTCCTTGCCGTGGGAGAGAGGCGGAATGAGGGAGATAGAGGTGGAATGAAGGAGAGAAGAGGTGGAATGAGGGAGGACGAGGCGGAAGGAGAGAGAAAGAAGTGAAATGAGGGAGAAAGAAGTGGAATGAACGAGAGAGAAGAGGGAGAGCGAGAGAAAGAAGAGGGAGAACGATAGAGAGAGGTGTAACGAGGGAGAAAGGCAGAACAAGGAAGAGAAGAAGCGAAACGATAGAGAGACGCAGAACGAAGAAAGAAAAGGCAAAACAAGCAAAAGAAGAGGCAGAACAAGGAAGAGAAGAGACAGAACGATAAAGAGAAGCAAAACGAAAGGAGGAAAGAGGGCCAGAACGATGAAGAGAGGGACGGAGGAAGGAGCCGAACAGCGGAGGTAGAAACGGGTCAGTCGGAGGGGGCGACGGGGCCCGAACGATTCCCGTTGGAACGGGGCCCGAGGCCCGGGGGCCGGGGCACGGAACCGTGGGGGTCTTGTGAATGAATCTACCCTCCTCTCTCTCTCTCTCTCTTCCCCCGCGCAACCGTACCGTCGCGGCGCGGCGGCGCTTTTGGTCTGCACTCCGATTTCAAACTGGAATTCTCTTTCGTCCCTTTTCTCCTTCACCCACCTCCCCTACCGCCGTCGCCCCCTGCGCTCTTTGCGTTCTTTCCTCTCCCGTTCCGTCGGCTCCCTCATCTCGTTAACCGAACCGTCCATGTTCCCTTCGGTATCTACGTCTCTTCCCGTCTCTCTGTGTTTCTTTCTGGTTCTCTTTCTGTTGTCTTCTCTATATCTGTTTTTCTCTATTGTTTTCTGTTTCTTTCTTTTTACTTCTCTATTTCTGTTTTTCTCTATTGTTTTCTGTTTCTTTCTCTTTTCTTCTCTATTTCTGTTTCTCTCTATTTCTCCTTGTTTCCTTCTCTCTTTCTTTCTCTACTACTATTTCTCTCTATTTCTCTCTGTTTCTTTCTCTGTATATACGTCTATCTCTGTTCTGTTTGTTTCTTTCTCTGTCTCTTTATCTCTCTATTGGTTTGTCTCTGTTTCTTTCTGTCCCTTTATCTCCCTCTCTCTCTTCGTCTCCTCGACCCCTCGTTCGGTGAGCGCGCGCGGCGTTTCTCAGGCGCTGGACTTCGTGGAATTTCGTCATAAAGATGATCGAAAGCGAAGATGGGCCCACATACGGAGAGTAAAAGAGAGAGGGGTTGGGTGGGGGAAGGTGGGTAGCAGAGGGGGAAAGAACAGAGGGCCCCGAGGTGGTTGCGTGGGCAGAACGTGTGAACGAGGCCCTACATCGCCCACCGACATTATACCGCGGCGTTCTTCCTTTCAAATCCCGTGCGCGCTTCGTTTACGCGCTCCTACTACGGACTTTCTACCCCCTCCGCCCCTCCCTCCTCGCCCCCCCCCCTCAGCCCGGCGCCGTACCCCATTCGACGACGAACGTTTGAACAGCGTGAAAATCGATGCGTTACAGGTTTTCCCGTTCCGGGAATCGTCCTCGCTTCTCCTCCTCGGTTCGGTTCGGTGTTCGTTCCTTTTCCCGACACGTGAATATCTGCCGCGGCTTTATGGAATCCGGCACGAACCGCGTTTCTTCGTTCGTTGGACGAAACCAGGAAACAGTTCTCTTAACCCTCTTAGTACCGAACAACGATATATCGTTATTGGATATCGTCGAAAAGATAGTTTTCTTAATATCTTTATTAAACAACAATTTCATTTCTTATTTCTTCTCCCTTCTTGAATATGTCATTTATCAGGCTTTTCAAAATTCTTGCAATTTCTTTGCGAAACTTTATCAAACTTCGTCAAACGAGTTTTAAAAATTTAGCTCAGATACAGACACTTTTGGCCGGTACTAAGAGGGTTAACCACACTCAGCTGTGTCAATTTATTTTGAAGATAAATTTTGTTATGTCCTTTATCGATCACAATAAGTATAGTTTTGTCGACAGTTGTTCTAGAATTACTTCAAACAGTGCGAAATTCGTGACTATGTCGCCAGAAGCAATTTTACAGAAATCGTAGAGGTATATTTATTAAGATGTAAAATATTTTTTATATTTTATAAGATGTAAAATTGCCATTTCCTTGTGACGTGTATACACGTCTTACGCAGCTCACAGGTTAACCCTTGGGGAATGTAGTAGGGGACTTTCGGTCCCCCAAGATTAGTTTTTCTTTAATAACTTTGTAAATAATTTCTTTCTGTCTTCTCCCCTTTAGGTAGTCGAGTGCTATTTTAAATTCTGTACAAAAACTTATTAGTGGCATTCTGTTATTAATTTACGTATAATTATAAGGTAAGTTTTTCGTTTGAGGGGGAAGGGGTAATCCTTCGTACTTTAAGAGATAATCCCGGGCTCTTTCGCTGAAAGTTTCCCCTTCTCGGTGTTATTGGAGGACGACGATCGGCATTACTGATTGCGCAAGCGATGATTCTTGCGTCTCTTGGTTATCGAAGCTTGTCCTTGTATGGTGCTGCGGTCCATTCGAATTTTCTTTATGTTATGGAGGGCACATTGGTCAGTCGGGTTTTATTTTAGACTGTACCGCGATGGTTTTTCGAATTTTGGGTGTCGTTTTACTTTAAATTGTACCGAGATGGTTTTTCGAATATTGGTGTCGTTTTCGAAGGGTTAGAATTGTTATGCGAGGACTGAGTTAAAAGTTATGAATGAGGGGTATTTTCAAGACACCTGCAATCGCGCGCATCTGTAGGAAGCAGTGGGCGCGGAAGCAGGACGGGGCAAGATAAAAACCTCCACGAGTGTCATTTTCTGGTTTGTCTACCAAAACCATTAACACCGCCGGCTATTTTTCCCCGTTTCATTTGCATCGGTAGGAAGGCGGATCTGAGTGGAACAGCGTGTTCCGCCGGTATCTACCTGTCGGGGCGGAAATAAATATCCTTCGTGGAAGGAAGTCTAAACGGGCTCTCTCTTCGAAAGCCTTCGCTGACAAGAGATACGTCTTCGCGTAGAAAAGTTCGTCCGGGAAGTAGACTTCCACCCGATAACAAACGCGACGATTAACGTTGTTATTCAACATTTTTATCGCTAGTTAATTTGATGACAATATTGCGTATAAGTAATTCTGTCGATTAAAATTATAATTGTAATAATTAAAATTATATTTGTTTTTGCTAGATCCTTGGAATTAAAATAAAAATAAATAAGAATGGAAATAAAAATGTTGAAAGCGACGAGGTAAAATTAATTAACTTTCTTCAGCGTGACATTTTTGTTTAAACTTAAGATGATTGTAAAAGGTTAAAGAGGTTTTTTGTTTAGAGAACGAAAAGAAATTTCTCCGTATGTAATATAGAAATTAATAAAATTGTATACAACTATATATGAATTTTATGTAATTTATATTAAATATAAACTAAATATAAAGTAAATATAATATAAATATAAAGTTAATATAAAATAAATATAAAGTAAATATAATATAAGTATAAAGTAAATACAAAATATATATCTGTATTAATATATCCAACATTGCAGGTGCAATAAATTTATCAATAATGAACTAATCGCCCCTGAAAATTGACTACTTACATAAATAATTATCAACACCATTCTCCCTTGTATAAAACAACTGTCTCAATTTTTAATAAATTCCGTTTAAAACTCGCAATGCATTGTCTTCAACTACCCAAAACCACGATGATTAACAAAATACAAAGCAGTCAGCAAAAATAAATTTCTCCAACTCTAGTAACACAAGAAAAAAATTTCCTTGATAAACGACAGTGGTCACCGTGAGCAAAAAAAGACAGTTCGTCGGTTCGTTCGCGGTGAAAAATATTTCGGTCGCGCGGCGTTTCTAGTCCGCACGATGTTTTCCACGTCTCGTTCGCAACAGTTTTCGTCCCCCGGTTTGTAGAACCGGGGCGGTCAGGAAGCGTTCGCCGCGGGGCTGATTTACGAGTGCCCCGGTGACGGACACCAACAGGTGTCTTCGGTCGCGTGTGCGTGGCCGCGGCACCGTTCGCACGTTTCCACCGAATCGCCGCGCGGCCCACGCAGCAGCCACTCTTTGACGGGGCCTTCGCTCTCTTGGATCGTCCGCTCGCCTCGAAACACCGAGACTGATGCGAGGGGGGGTTGGGAGCGGCGAAGGGAGAAGGGAGAGGGGTCGAAAGAATGCTCGAGCTCTCGACAGGTGTAGGCGGAGAAGCCGAATCCGGTGCCTTACGGCCCAGCCCGCCATAAATTCCGATCCGAACGGGTGAATCCTCCGAACGCGACTCGCCTCTGCTACATAATTGCACAGTTGCCAATGGCTCGCCGCCTTCATTCAGAACCATATTCTCGATGCCCGGTTTATCTGCGTCCGGCGATCTGATCGCGTTGCTACCTTCGATTAAAATTAATCACCGATGGCCGGTTGCTGCGAATTTGCAAGTTGCCCCGGCAAAGGCGACAGTTTTTCTTCGCCCGGCCACTCGGGGGTGGTCGGGGGGGATGCGAGGAACGTTTGGCAACGGGGTAGTGGTTCCCGGCCTCCTTTTTCCACGGACCTAATCTCCATTTTCCAGCGTCACCGGTGCCGCTCTCCTCGGGATCGTGAATTATGGGCCGTCACGGATAGAGGGAGGGAGATGGAGAGAAAGTGAGAGAAAGATAGAAAAAGAGAAAGACAGAAAGATAGATAGATAGAGAGAGAGTGAGAGAGAGAGAGAAAGACAAACATAGAGAAAGAGAGCGAAAAAGAGCAAGAAAGACAAAAATAGAAAGAGAGAGAGAGAGACATAAAAATAGAGAGAGAGAGAGAGCGGAAAAGAGCAAGGAAGACAAAAAGAGAGAGAGAGAGAGGAAGACACAAAAAGAGAGAGAGAGAGGGAGACACAAAAATAGAGAGAGAGAGAGCGAAAAAGAGCAAGAAAGACAAAAAGAGAGAAAAAGAGAGGGAGAGACAAAAATAGAGAGAGAGAGACAAGGTGGAAACATAGAGCGCGAGACACACAAAGAGAGAGAGAGAGAGAGAGAGAGAGAGAGAGTGAGAAAGGGAGAAGACCAGAGCCAGGGTTCGCAGAGGGGGCGCGAAAACGTAGTAATTCGAAGTCGAGCCCGAAAGTCCGTGAACGCGGTAGCAATTATCGGGAATTAAACGTCCGAAGTTCCTCTCCGGTTCGAGTGTCCGCAGTCTGGGTTGCCGCCCCCTTTTGCGCGCGCACCGCCGGAGAAATTTTAATAAGACCCCCGAAGCTCGCTTAATAAGATCCAGTAGTTCCGTGGGAGGGGGAGGATCGTTAAAATGCCAGAGGGAACTCACGGACCCTTCGCGATATCGATTAACATCGGGATTCCGCGTGATCCCGGCCGATCCCGGCGAACGGAAACGTTGATGCGCGGCGCGTGGAAAACTGGTCGGCATCGATCCCGGCTGTCACGGAAGCGAGAGGCCACGGTCACGTGAAAATGGCTTCCCTTCCCGACTTTTCTGTTTTTCGAACGGTTCAACAAGTGGCAGGTGCCTCTTACGCGGGGATCGAACGGTGACGTTGAAACGGCGCTGCGCGATCCGAGCCCGAAGATAAATCGACGCCGATTACCATTTAGTTAGGTCCAACGCGGTGTCTACATGCCGTTCATCTCTCTTTTCCACTTTATTTCAACTGTACTATCTCTCTCTCCCTCTCTTCCACTTTCTCTGTCTTTCTGTCCCTCTCTGTTCCTTTTTATTTCTACCGTACTCTCTCCTCTCTCTCTTTCCCTCTGTGTTTGTGTTTAACTCGAGCTCTCTGTTTCTCTCTCTCTCTCTATCTCTCTCGATTTAACTCGAGCTCTCTCTCTCTCTCTCTCGATTTAACTCTCTCTCTCTCTCGATCTAAATCTAAATCTCTCTCTCTCTCTCTTTCTCTCTCTGTCTCTCGATTTCAATCTCTCTCTCTCTCTCTCTCTCGATTTCAACCGCTCTCTTTCTCTCTTTCTCTGCACGTCTACTCTCCTCTCGTCGAATCCGCGCCGTCCGCCTCTAGGCTGCCCCATTGTTCCAGAAGTTCCTCGATGTTCGACACCTTCGACGTGTCCTCCCCGGGGGTGAGTGGTTTTCGACACTGTTCCCCAAGCTTTGTTTCTTTGTGAGAGTTGCCGGAGAGTTCGAGATTGCGAGCCACGACGACGACGACGAAGAAGAGGAAGGTATCGACGGGCCCGTCCCGTCGACTGATTAATAGGTTCGTGACTCTGCCCGATGGGAACCGAAAGCGTAATCGGTGGTAATCGTTTTCTCCTAGACGGATCTCTGCTTTTATTTATTCGAGGACTAAGAAACATTTTCACGACTGTGGAATGTTCGTGACAATTTTTAGATAGTTGTCGGATTTTGTTGGATTTGGTTGATGTTGTTGGATTTAGTTTAATTGTTATTTAATTTAATTTAATTTTTATGTTAGTAAGGATTAGGTTTAGGAAATTATTAAGGGACGTAGAGTAACATGGATCCTGTTAAGTTGGAATTTGTAAGGGAATTATCGTGTATTCGGGGCTGTTAACCCTTTGTACTCGATTGATAAGCTAAGACACTACAAAAATTATTCTACTAGGCTGCAAAATAATTTTTATATTAAAAATCAAATTTTATATTAAAAAAGTCCGCTTTTGTTACATAGAATGAAAATACCATGAGCCAGGAGCTAATTTCTAATAAATAATTCAATTATTGAATCACATAAAAATAGCTAAAAACGAATAATCGACTGATTCAATAATTTACTAAAAACAATTAATTCACTTTGACAATGTACTAAAGACAAGTACTTCACTAATTTAATAACTTACTGGAAACAATTAATTTCCTAATACAACAATTTACCAAAAACGAGTTAACAACAATAACTGAAATCCGATACAAACCGTATATATTACAATCTAGAACATCCACTCGATAATTAATCGTCGCAATTTGCAGTCCATCTTGCCGAAGGGAACGGAAACCGTGGTCGGACCCGGATCGGCGGAAGTTGGCAGCAGAAGAGTCGCGCACGGAGAACCGGGGCGAAATTTACGAGCGGTTTATGCGATCGCCCCCGGGGAAATATTGTTTCTTGCGTCTCGGGACGCGACGGGGTTTGCGACCCGGCGCGGTTACGGAGCCACGTGAAAAATTAGCCGGGCAAAAGTCCGGCTCTGCCGCGTGATCCCGGCGACGGATCTTTGTCACGCGCCGGTATCGACGGTCCGAGGAAAAAGCCGCGGCGCGGCGGAATCGTTCCGCCCGAAGCGGACGAGGAACGTTTTACCCGGTCGTGCGTGAACCGACCGGCGGGCTCTGAATCATTTGTCACGGGGACGGTCGCGTGCCATTGCTCCGAATTATTCCGTTCTTTCGCTGGCGACGCGGTCCGCGAATCGCTTTGAATTCGAAATGCCCGCCCAGGGACCGGGGATCCATCTCCCCCGACTGATGGATCGGAGAGCATTCGGGACCGAATTGCCGCGGCAAACGTCTTCGCGGTTACGGCAATCGCTGCGATGCGATTTTCGCGCGAAGATACGGCGACCGGTCAGCTGATTCGATGATCGTCCGCCATTTTGACTGTAAGGGTGGAGTAGGCTTGGTTTTGGTATATCTTCTTTTCAACAAAAGGCGAATAGAAAAATGAGGCGGAATATAGGGTAGAATAGGGTAGAATAATGTTCTTGATATAGGTTTATAATTATTAATATTTTTAGATAAGGAAGATAGTAAAATTTTCTTGATATAGGTTTATAATTATTATTACTACTTTAAAATAAGGCGGATACTAAAATGACCTTGATATAAGTTTATAATTGTTATTATTTTAAAATAAGACGGATAGTAAAATGTCCCTAATTTAGTTTCATAATTATTATTATTATTTAAAGATAAGGAGAATAGAACACCAATCTTGGTACATTTTTACAAAGAATTAGAAAAGTTCAGTGATACAAGATGAGAGGATATAAAGTTACTAGGTTTACTGGAAATAATGTTATCTAATTTTATCAATAACGTTCTTTCAAGTTGCAATTTATATGTATAAAAGTTTATTTGGAATATGTATTTTTTCATAGACGATCTTTATAAATTGCCATCGCTTTGGGAAGAGGACGTAATTATACAATGTTTAATTACACAGTATGTAATCCCATATAAGTATTCAAACTGTAAAATAAAAATTATTAATTCCATTAAAAATTTACCACTTCCTTTCATTTCAATAACAGACAGAATTTTCCGCTGGACCGAACACATTTTTTATTAAAAATAGAGGTCAAGGTTATGTTAAGGTTTATTAAAAGTAGAAGTCGAGGTTATGTCAAGGTTTATTAAAAATAGAAATTGAGGTTATGTTAAAATTTATTAAAAACAGAAATCACGCCATCTTTACTTACGTCCACCTAATCAGTCTCTCCAAAAACATCGCCAATATTTACATTTCCATTCTTAACTAACAAATCCCAGAATCTATAGCTTCTCACTACAAGTTAATAAAAGTTCGACAATCCAACCAACAACGTATAATAAAATAAATCAATTCCAAGCACGCGTCGATCTCGAATTCAACCAGCTCTTCCCCGAGCCGCATAATGTCCTCCCCGAATTGAAAATCCCCAGGGTCTGCGCCACTTCGATTTACCGAGGCGTCCCGTGACCCACTGCAGTGTCCCGGTTCCACGGGTCGAAATCGTGGAAAAATTTTTCGTCCAGCGTCCCTAGAAACGTGGACCCCGTCTAAGTCACCGCGGGGCACTCGCGTGCGAGCTCGTCGCCGTGATCTTTGACCGGTTTCGAGAGCCTTGGTACGTGCGCGAACTGCCGTATCGTCGCTTAACTTTTCCCGCGACGATGTAAACAACGATTTTACTTATCCCCGTCGACGGCGAATAACGTCGCTGCTACGCGGCGAGTCACGTCGTCGACGACGGTCGGGCGGTTTCCCATCGCGAAATTCTGTTTGCCCCGCTGTCGGACCCGAGAGATCGGTCGACAGTCCCTCCAATCGTTGACTTCGATTCGGTCACTTGTTTGTGGACGAATGAGGGGGTAGTGGGTAATAGGGGTGACGTGGGGCGACGAGGGGAATGCGGGCGACCCACGAAAGGCCCGATCTTTGTTCATTAATCTGGCGGAGGCTGACGCGAGGGGAACACCGGGGAAAAGTCTGGCCGGGACGATCGTGATCCGGGAAAGAGGAAACGACGGTCAAACAAGTCCTGGCCAAGTCATCGGTTCGGTGTACAGAACAGTATTGTTTACGCAACTGTTCCCTTCGAATCAATCGCGCTGACGGATTTCTATTAAGCTGCGATATGCCTGCTCGGCGATCCGGGGAATACGGTGGTTTTGATCATTTTTTGTGGCGATGCAGGAAACGGAATTTGGAATCCGGTTGGCGGAGATTGTTGCGCGTGGTTTGAAGGGTAGTTGTGATTTTTTGGTTGAGATTTTGTTGCGCAATGGCGGAGCAGGAGCGAAGCGAAGTTTACTACCCCTTAGGGGTAATAAGGGTAGCAGAGCTGTAAATTTCTGTGACTGAAATTTAACTCTCTTGAAGACTTAATCTTTAATGCCTTTAATTTGTTTTTAGGCATAGTTAATTTTGCTTACTTTGTTTATTATTTATTGAAAACTAGGCTTGCGCTTTGTCCAATAAAAGTTTTGCTGTACAAATATCTGACATAACAATTGACAAGCAAGCGCGATGGTTGTCCATTCGTTATATTGACTTGATTTGTTAAAATACAGTTATTGTATATTTTATAAATATTGTTAAATTACTTTATATTTTAAGATTTTTAAGATTTTGCAATAAGATTTTTATTACGAATGAACACATGTATGAAGTTTATTTACACCAAATTATAACAAAATTCATTAACTAGTAACGAAAATATATTGATTTTACTCCTCGTAGTACGTGATAACAGTTCACAAAAGTATTCTTACCAGTGCAGATTTTGTCAAAAGATCGCATATTGGAGTAGCTTTTTTACTTTTTATTAATTTTCTCGTATTTAGTGGGTCCACCTTTAAGCCTTATTATATCATTTAATCGATTCGGCATACATTCTACCAGTTTTAACACTAGATTTACGGAATCCGTCAAAATGACGGGTCACTGATTTGTTATTCAGATTTCAAAGATCCATTTATTGCTTATTTGTCGATTATATCTACTACAATTATTTGTATTTATTTAGTTATCGATTGCATTAACGATTAGAATAAATCGTTACCTTCATAGACAAATATAAAACGGCTGCTTTTATTACTCCGTAAACCTAGCGTTAATGTGACGAAAACCACGAGGGATGTCGAAGCCGTAGCTCTCGAACAGGTGCATAAACGGCAGCCGTAGCTGGCTGCTAACATCGCCGTGAATAATGCCGCTCGGCCGCGCGCCGTGCGTCACATCCTGCGTGCTCTAGGTTTTACGATCCATCGTCGGCCCGTAGCCTACGAATAATCGTAATTTGCGGCGGGTACAGTTACGCTTCGCCGATAGAGAGAAGTTTTCCTCTCGCATCCTGTTCGCCGGGGCCGGACAGCCCCGCCGAAACGGAACCGGCCGCCGCCGCCGCCGTCGCGGCCAGGCAAACCAGAAACGAGACGCGCCGCGCGCGTCTGGTATCTACGTGGACTGGTTCGACGGAGACCAGTCTGTTGTTTTTATCCGCGTTAATTAGAAATGCTCGCCGGGTGTCCGCGTGGAACCGACGCGCGCAAAAATTCTGACCGGGTTACACGCACGCCGACGGGCGGTTCCAATCGAAGCCGAACCGCGGTGACCCGAATTCGACCAGACGTTCCGCGTTCTTCCCTTTAACCTCATAGGCACGGATGGATTTTACGCAAATTATGCTTTCCGTAACTAAATTAACATTTTTCTTAATGTATATTTTTTTCCGTATAGGGATATACAGTATTAATTACATATATTCACAATTAATAATTTAATACGATAATTAGCGGCGGCAGACAGACGGCCGTGTTGCGACGGAATCCACGGCTCGGTTAAGTGGATTCCACCGATTAAAATCCTGCGGGTTCCGCGCGCGGCGCCGCTAATCCCCGGGATCCGTTTCTTGAGAATCATCGTTTATCGTCGGATCTCTCACTCTCTCGTCTTTTCCACGAACGGTTTTCCTCGCCGGGGTGCCTTCGCGAGGACAATGGGTTGCCGCTGGTGGCGGCGGCGATGAAAAAAACATGCCGGCAGGATAATCCCGGCCGGCGG
Organism: Augochlora pura; assembly: GCF_028453695.1. Classification (NCBI taxonomy): domain Eukaryota; kingdom Metazoa; phylum Arthropoda; class Insecta; order Hymenoptera; family Halictidae; genus Augochlora; species Augochlora pura. The sequence continues at coordinate 8,509,985 of NC_135778.1, forward strand.
GAACCGTCCTGGGAAAAAGAGCGGCCCGCGGAACGCGGGAGGAGCATCGCGTAGGGAACCGTAGCCTGCCGCAGCGACGAGAGAAAAAGAGGCGGCGGCTCGCTTTTCTAATCTATTGACACAGTGGATCTGCTAATGGCGACCTTCCAGGAATCTGTCGTTTTTTCGAAATTCGGGAACATGCTGCGGCGAGGAATTCCCGCGAGAAAAAGGCCTCTAAATCATCGCCCGAAGATGAGTTGTTGTTTTAGGCCTCGGCTACCTTTTCCCTTTTTCACCATTGATGGCCATGGACTGGTCGGCTTGACAGGCGACCCTTCGAAGAGAGAAGCTGTTACTTATTTCGTACGGCTGTTAGGGTTACGTTAGGGTCTCGAAAGCAGTGGAGCCTGTTTCAGTGGGGTATCCAATTACTGTGCCTTTTGCTTAGTTTCTAGCGTAATTAAATACGTGTTTATTGTATATTTCTGAAATTTATTGCTATTATATATATATTATATATTATTATTATTTATTGCAATAACAATTTATTATATTACATTATATTACGTTACTTTACGTTGTGTTACGTTACATTAAATTACATTACATTAAATTACGATACATTATATTATTGTTATTATTATTATTACTATATGTATTGTATATTATTATTATTATTAACTATTATTACAATAAATGAATTACAAGTGATTATACTTCATAAGACATTTCAGCTTGAATTCAATTAATTATTTCTCTTTTAAAACTAAACACGCAATATCAATAATTATTTTATTCAATTACATTATTCAATTTACTATTATTTACCATATATTATTACAATTATTTCAATTTCTTACCATTCAATTCGCTAAATTTATTACGAAGCTCACGAAGAAGCTTAACAGAAGTACTGAACAAATGAAGATCAAGATTCAGTAAAATAAATTGTATAAATCGTATATCGTATACTTTAATTGTTGAAACATATTCAAATTACAGAATGAATTACCTTGTAATTATTTAGAAATTTCTCATTATTCAGAAACTTCGAAGCTCGCCTTCTAGCCCTTGTTAAAAGATTGTCATTGAAGTTGCTAGCAATCGCTGAAGTTCGCTCAGCAACGAAGTCTTCTAAAGGGGCACAGTAATTGGCTCCGTCCTACCCAATGCAGCTTTTCCAGGATTTCGTAAGGAGTCGAATGAAAAGTGGTCTTGATCCTAGGCAAGCTCCGTTCGGCAGGGGCTTGGTAAAGTCGCGCGCGTCGGTCGTCGAGATCTTTGTCCTTGGAATTTCGGATCCCCGCGGTGGCGATGATACCTTTCCTGCGGCTTCGCGGGAATTTTGGAAGTTGATTCTGGGTCGACGGTCCTTGAAAGGGCGTCCCTTCGCCAGGACATTCTTGTTTGGGTTTCGCCGGTGCCGAAGTTGACCAGCGGGTGGGTACACCGTGAAGTGAACCACCGCCGCCGATCCTTCAATAAACACTTCACGAACTATTTGAACGAATATTTTTGTTAAATATTTTGTACGGTGTTCGAGGGTTGTTAAACCGAATCGTTGCGTTTATGTTGCTTTTTAATAAAATATTAACAATTTTGTACACATGTCGCGAAAGTTAAAAGGAAGATTATTGCTAAAATGAAATGTTAATTGTGAACAGATTTGATCCTGAAAATAATATACTATTATATTACATAATAATATCATGTAATATTACAGTATGACATATAATAATAATATTATGTAATATTCGTGACATATAGTGACACATAATATAGCATATAATACAATGAAATACAATGGAATAAAGTACAATACAATACAGAATATTATAACATAACCTTATACTAAATAATATATCATACTATATCAAATAATATTATAAAATAAACGTCAAAATCCATAACATAAGTCAAAGATTTATGGAGATCAAATATTTTAATTTTATTATTTATTTATTTTATTATAAATATTTTATTATAGAAATCAATGAATTATGTTACAACATTTTCTCCTGAAAGCACATCCTGCATCAGAAACTACACCATCTCACGACCCACATCAAGAACACCGTAACAAGTGCATCGGTGCATACGGAAATGACAATCGAACAAGAAAACCATCTCCGATCGACGACCGATTTGCCCGTCCTGATTTGCCGTCCCTTCGACCCCTTCGCTCGTCAAAACCAGTAAGAACCGAGGCAGGATGACAGGCGGATGGTAGACTAATTGGAGCGCGAACAAACACGAAGACACCTTCCTCTCTCTCTCTCTCTCTCTCTCTCTCTCTCTCTCTCTCTCTCTCTCTCTGTCTCTCTCTCGCTCTCTCTCGCCGAGGCGAAACATTATCATTAGTAATAGCTTGTCGATGGCCGGTCGGTAATTGGAAAGCTGCGTCACGGTGTCAAATAATCGCGGAAGAAGAATGGCCGCGGATATACACCTTGTTGCGAGGGGTTTCTAATTGCGTCGAAGCTTTTTCCTCGCGGTGCCCGGGCAACGGTACACGACGTCGAATGTCTCGCGCCTGCTTGGTTTTTCCTAGAATCTCATTAAGCGTACGCGTCCGCAAGAAAGCCGATCCCCGATGGAACAATCGACTTCCAGAATTATTTTTAGGCTTCTGGGATTATTTTTAGTATTTTTCTCAAACTATTTTTAGTCTTCTTGAATTATTTCTAGCATTTTTTAAATTGTTTTTAGTCCTCCGGAATTAGTTTTAGGCTTCTCGAATTATTTCTAGTATTTTTTAAATTATTTTTAGTCCCCCGAAATTAGTTTTAGGCTTCTCGAATTGTTTTTAGTATTCTTCAAATTATTTTTAGTCCTCCGGAATTATTTTTAGTATTGTTCGAATTATTTTCAGTCCTCTCGAATTACTTTTAACTTCATAAAATAACTGAAATGAAAAATGACGGACTTGCTATTCACTCTCCATCTCTTGCAATCAACGCGGATAATTTTTATCTTGCAAATAAATCCGCACTCTGCATTTCATATAAAATTGTTTTAAACAACAAGAACATAGAAATATAAGAACAGCTTTTAAAAACCATCAAACAAGTCATTATGTAACCACCCTCAATCAAACGGAGGGCTTCAAAGCAAAATAAGAATTCACCCCATCAGTTACGCCATCCAAGAACCAAATAACCATTCATCTCTTTCTCACAACAATTTCACCAAGTCATCCAGTACAACGTCTGAAAATTCTTGAAATACTCTGTCATTTCTCGTTTGATCTACTCTATCACGGAAACGCATAAAACCCGCGGTCTACGCGCGACCCAACCGCTTGGTTTTCACCGAAACGTGTTAATCGCGTATGAAATCGCATCGGACGCGAATCGAGCGAGAAAAGAAACGGCAACGGAATGCCACCGAGAGAGCAGAGCGCGCGCGCGCGCGCGACGATTACAGTCCCAGAAGCGTAATAAGACGAGAGGCGCGCTTGTGCATCCTTTAAACGAGTTTCTGGAAATATGTCAAGGATATGAGCGTCGATATAGTATCGGGTCTCGCGAGGGGAAGGGTGGTGGGACGGGGGAGGGTGGGTGCCAGCTCGTAAAACGGCTGGAAAGGATCGAGATTTAGGTTGGTTGATAAGAGAAAACGCTTATCCGGGTTGTGTGTACTTGTTCCGCGCGGCGTCAATGGGTACGTCACGCGCGGGTTCGGCGCGGCGAGGCCTGGTGAATGGTAAATAAAAGAGAATGTTCATTACGTATCGGTGGAACCGGCCCGACAACACCTGTTGGTCAAAGTCGTTTTCCTGTTTTGTTCGTCGCTGCCGACACCGCCGCCAGAAGAAAACGTCCGGCTAAGTGGCCCGTGTACCCGCGTTGCCTCTCTTGTTAGCGCCACTCAACGCGACGCGCTACGCGCGCACGCAGAGACCCTCTCGAATGCGTAACACGCCTCGCCGCCGCTAGCCCCCTTTGGCACCGCGAGGGGTAGAGCGCGGCGGCGAGGCAATTTCGCCACCTAAATGGAACTTTAGCTGTTTGACCCTTCGCGATAGTGACTGTTTTAACTGTTTGCTGATTCGCCTGCGTGGAAATCGGCTTTTCTACCTAGGTTGGTGGTCATTGTTGAAGCTGTTGAATCACTTGTGGTAGGCAACGATTTCTTGTTTATTGTTAAGATTAAAGGGTTCGATTCTAGCATTGTCAGTTTCAATATTATTATGCAATTTTTCAAAGATCAGATATTTGTCGTAATTGAGAAAATAAATTAAGTAAAAATAGAAATTTTAATGTGAGAAGCTTCACATTTATTATATAATTTTTTAAGCATTAAATACTTTCTGTTATTAATAAAATAAATTATGTAAAAATTAGAAACTCTGATGTTAAAAGCTCTGATATTATTATATATAAGTTTTTAAATATTACATACTTTTCGTGATTAAGAAAATAAATTAATTAAAGGTAGACACTATAATGTTAAAAGCCTTAAAGTTTATTATTTTTAAATATTAAATACCCTTCGTGATTAATAAAATAAATTAGACAAAAAATAGGAACTTTAATGTTATAATTTCATAATCTATAATTATATAATTAACAATTACATTACTTTATAATTATATAATTAGCAATCAAATGACTTTATAATTATATAATTACATTACTTTTACAATTACGTTACACTACATTGAAATATATAAATTCTACAATGAACACATAACCTTAAATTCTGTTTCCTAATATCCTAACCTAAAATCCTCGACCACGTTTCAACGAGAGAGAAAGATCGATAGAATCGATAGAGGTTTGATCCGAGTTTCACCTGCGGAGGAAGGAAGGAAAGGGGTAGGGGGGGAGGTCCGTAATGCGCGAGATCGCCAGGAGGAATTTTCTCTTAATTAACTTTCCGCTCGTCTTTTCTCCGGTTCACGAGGGGGGAGAGGGATAATTGCGCGACAATAATGTGCTTAACCGGACGCGTCTCGCGTAATTTCTGCGTAATAAGTGTCCTCCGCGCGAGCGCGCGCGATCCGGTGCAAGAAATAAAATCCTATTAGAAAGATGGATTTGATGGCGGGAAACCGCTGGGAAAGGAAATGCCCGCTCGATTCTCCTCCTCCTCCTCGCTATAATTCACAGTGTTGCCTCCTCTGGCTCGCGCTCCGCTGCCATATAGAACAAATGTTAATTGAGCAGATCGAAACGTATGTGTACGGACGGACCGGATGGAATTTCTATGCAAATTCGAGTTTCTATGCGCCGATTCCACGCCGATCGGAATGAAATAATTTCCGGCTGTATTTCTATCGCGCCGCGGACTTTCGAACGCGGTTAGTGATCCATGGGACCGGTCAATTATGCTAGATTGTAATTATGGTGTTAGAGGTGCTGCGAATTAATTAGACAAAATTTTCTCTTATAAAATATAGCGAATTTGCTGAACAATGCTACGGTTTAATTAAACAAAATTTTCTCTTATAAAATATAGCGAATTTGTCGCAAATATAAATATATTTAGCAGCGTTTAAATAATAGTTTGAATTTTTGTAATAAATTCTTATTGAATTTTTCGTTATATTAAATTTTATAGGGAAAATTTTGGAACTCGACGAGGAAATTTATAGTTGTTAATTAATGTATGCGACTCCCGAAAGTTAATCAAAATAAATAATTATATTAAGTTTGTACTAACGGATTTACTATTGAATGTCTACTTATAATGTTAAGATAAAATAAAATAAAACTGTCTTATAAAATACAAGTAAACTAAACAAATACACGCCGCCTCACGCTACCCTATTCTAATCTTCCCCTAATCATCCCCTAAAAATTCCACGCACGAAGCTCGACGCAACTAATTTCATTCAATGTTATTACACAAATACCAGTGCTAATATTACCTTTATTTACTTCCATTTCTAGACTTTAATAACAGAAAAGTTCAATTTGATTTCGACTTAGAAGAAATTAATAATTTCTTAATTTAGTAAATCTTGCGTGCAATCTTTATGACGAGTCCGACTTGTTATTACAGTCCAAGCGGTTAATCCGCATCCAAGCGTCGCGTCACCGAGAATAGCCCCTAATTAAAACAGTAAAACGCCGTGGCGGACCGGCTCTCCAAAGCTTTTCTTGGAATCTAATCTAAATGGAGAGTCGAATCGTGTCAACTCCGGCGGCTAGAATAGAAACGGGACAGGCTGGACTCTCGAGGAGCGAACCGAAAAAGTTCGGAACACCGACTGCGCTAACCGGAGAAGACGGAACACGTCGGGGGCCGTTCCATCGCGGATCACCGCTTGGCAGGACGGTTTATTCGCGTCTATAATTGCACGTTTGTCTAGCCCGACGTTAATTGTCGCTCGCGTTCGCCGGACCGGATAACGGCCAGCCTGGACGAGACTGCGTTTTCGGGTTTTTCTGTAGGTTAACTCGATTGAAAATGATTGCCGCACTTTTCCTTGACTTATTTGTATCGTAACGGAATATTGGACTTCTTGGAATAAATGGGAGTTTTTGAAATAATTTGTAGTGACGTTTGGACATTTTTTAAAAATTTGTTTTTTTTTAAAGGTGGATATTATATTAAACGATTAATTATCGATATTGTATTAGGTTGGTGCATATGAAATGTAGGATTTTTAAGCGAGTATATAAAACTGCATATCTTTTCTCAAAAGCTATTAATTTAATCAAAATGTGCCCCAATTGTTTCAATACACTTTTCTCAACGCGAGTTTAATTTATAAATGTCTGTCTTCAGGAAATTCTGATTTTTCGGATCAATAAACTGTAGTATGGAATTTTTCAGACTGTCTCCATTTACGTACTGTTTAGCTCACAAAAACTACGCATACGTCGTACAAAACAATTACGAAATTAAATGAAGTAAAATATAAAATTTTATAAAATATAGATCTTTCGCCAAGCGACTTTCACTATTTTAAACATTTAGGACAGTTTTTACGGGCTAAATAGTATATAGTATTCATACAGGATAAATAGTATATAGTATTCATATGCACCAACCTAATAAAATGCACTTTACAACGAACGCTTTGTTAACTATTTGACATTATAGATATATGTAATTAGAAAGAATTTCACTGATAGATTATTAATTGAAAATTCCATCCGGCTAGATGAGCGAACGAGAAAAACGCGCACGAAGGAAGCAAAAAGAGAGAGAGAGAGGGAGGGGGAGAGAGAGAGAGAGAGGAGGGTTCTCGTTGCTTATCGGGCAGGTGATAACAATTAACCGGTTAATTCACGAGGCACGTCGGTGACCGGCGACCAATGACACCGTGGAATGCCGATTTCTGTTAACCAGATAACGGACTGTGCGCGCGCGCGCGCGGCCAGCCCCGGGAGGAATGCCGGCGAATTTATTATTCCGTGGCCTGGACAGCGGCGGAAAGGTTTCGCCGCGGCCGCGTTAAGTGTCTTATTTAAATTCGCCGGGGTGCGCGGAGGAAGGGGGGGGGGGGGGGGTCGGCAAAAAATTTAAGGACCGCATTAAGGAGTTTTAAAATATCCCGGCGCTTCTTTACCGTCCTTGTTAAGACGGCCGACTTTCCTCAATAAATAAAAGCGACGGTACGCGGTGTTCTTAGAAATTGACAGAAAGCCGGGCATCGATTAGCGATGTTATTGCGCGCGGTTTTTAATTGCACGCTCTGCCGCGTGACTTTCTTTTTCTTCAGCCAATCGCTGGAAACTGTTAACCCCTTGCACTGCGACTCATTTTACGTTACGTTGATCAATACTTATTTATCCTTAACCTGTTAGCTGCGCACGACGTGTATACGCGTCACAAGGAATTGGCAATTTTATCACTTATAATAAATATTCTTCTGCTACGATTTATGTCGAAATGCTTATAGTAATATATTCGTAAATTACGCACGCTTTAGGATAATTCTAGAACAATTACCAAGAAAACTACGCTCAGTATAATTGATAAAACGCATAACAAAATTTATCTTCTAAATATAAATACGCAGCTAAGTAGTTAATATTTTTCATAAAAGGACCAGACAACTTTTGTTCATTTTATTGTCTTTATGTGCTTTTCTTTCCAGGCTTTGATTAATAATATTAATATTTATGACAATTATATTAAAAATATTGATATTAGACAAACTTTGCATTGACTCGTTTGGTATAGAACAAATTTGTGTGGACTCATTTTGCAATGACAAAATTTGTATTTACATATTTTGCATGAACAATATTTGTGTGGACTCATTTTGCTATGACAAAATTTCTGAGAATTCATTTTGCTATAAACATGGAACATATTTCGCTTAAATAAGCAACTTTTGAAAAAAGACATACAGTTTTATCGACTTATTTAAAAATCCGACATTTCATATACATCGACCTAACATTCAATATAATCTATAATAATATCATATATAGCAAAGAAAATAATACAAACAATGGAAAATTAAATCTCCGCGAAACGGATAATTATTTGACAATTTCACCCTCTCAGTGTCGACCAAAAGAGTCGCATATAGTTGAAATAATATGAATAATAATATATGTATATATGAAATAACAAAATATACCAAATCTATTCGATATAGTTTACAAGAACACCCTAATGTTATGAAATCAAGCAACTGTTTATTCTACATTTATTAAGAATTATATACTTGTTAAGAATATTATAAAAAGAACAGTTTAAAAAAAGATACATGTTTCTTGGTCACTAAAAGGTTTAAATAGACTCGGTGAACCCACCCCGGCAACCGACATTTAACCATCGTTATCAAGCCACCCATCAAACGATACCAAACGCGACAATTTCGTATGCAAAACAAACTCTGCAATCGCCGCACTGAAATCGCTGTAGGCACCCTAATCCAGCCCTATACATTCCTAGCCGTCTTCGCAGGCCTGCAATCATCGCTCAGCCAAAACCGCGTCGATCAACGGAGCCGCCGCCGTTCGTCGCCTAAAATCCGCGAGCGCGGTCTTTAGATGTGTGCCCGCGGGCACGGAAAACATTTTCGACGTCTGTCGACGTATATAATTACCCGGAGAACCTGCTGGCCGGTTGAAAAATCGCTGGCGGGCCGCTGCCGAGAAAATGAAATTCCCGGTTAACGTATCCTTGCGAAATGATCGCCGCGGCCGGCTGGTATTCGAGCGGGGCCGTTCGCGCGCGCGCGCGCGCGCTCGCGCGGGATAGCGGCGCGGAAAGGAGGCACGAGAGCTCGCAGAAAAAGAAAAAGATCGCGCGCGTCGCGCCGCGGCGAAAGAATCCCGGGATCGTTTACCCCGTTCACCGGTGTGCACAGTCTCGGGCCAGAAACTAGTTCCATCGGGTAAAAAGGAAAATAGAAAAGCGAGCTGCCCGGCTAGAGACGCCGTTTCCTGTCTGGCTCGCGCGCCGCCACCGCCGCCGCCGCTGCGGATCGGGGATAAGCCGGCTCGCGGGGGACCTTGAAAGGCACGCGAGGAATCCGGCCGCGAGCCGAGAGCGTTCTCCTTCGGTGTTTCCTGCTCTCGCGAAACGATAGAGCGCACCAGCTCCGCGGACCGAGTTGCGCGGCGAGAATAATCGAGCGATGGAAAATTTATGAACAGTTGATGCTTTCTTGTTGTAGTATATTTATAGCATAGGGTCTCAATATATTTATATCATATTGGAGTTTTAATGTATTCATAGTATATTAGAGTCTCAATATATTTATAATATATTAGAGCCTCGATATATTTATGTTATATTAGAGTCTTAATATGTTTATAATATATTAGAGTCTTAATATACTTACAATATGTAATTATGTATAATTATGTTGAATTATTAATACTATGATTATAATATTCTTAGTGTTCTTGTAATAAATAATTAAATATATATACATATATCTAGAAAAATAACAACATATTAGAGTCCCAATATATCTATAATATATTATAGTCTTATATATTTGTAATATAGAGTCTATATAAACTAGATGGAAGACAAAAGAGAAAATAGTAACATAAAACAGTCAGGAAATATGTTAATAAAGACTGCAATTTCCTAGCTTCTGATTTTTCAAGCATTTATATTATTTATTACTTATATTACCGATTTATTAGAAGTATTACGTATTTAGATACAATATATTTACATTATCATCTATTCATATAACGCAAAAATATTGAATTATCAGTAGCTGAAAATTACTATTTTTTTTAATGTTATTTAGTGAAAATTTCATTCCAGATAATTGTATATTTAACCGTTCATTAAACTGTTAAAAAGATCATATATCATCCTAGTCATTGCTAAATAAAATAAAACATTATATAAATAAATCAAAAATAAAATATTATATAATACATCAAAAATAAAATATTATATAATAAATCGCAAATAAAATATTGTATACTAAATAAAAAACAAACTGTTATGTACTAAATAAAATATTACCTGTATAAAATATAGAATATGATTTTTGAGATTTGATGAGATTTGAATGAACATTTATCAGTGAATTTTCTTCTTCCTTTATTCAGAAATATTTCAGTGAAAATTGCATCGCGATATCTGTAATGGTGCAAAAGCTCCAACCGCTTGTCACTGAATTCCCCTAACCGGACGCTACCTCGCGCCGTCGTTTCGAATTAACCGACCGTCCTGGCCGCTCGTTAAAGTCTCCGGCTCGCGGCGACCGCTCGAAATAGCCACGGAGATTCCTTCACGCTGCCGCAGCGTCGCACCGCCTGGCAGAGCCGTGGCACGGGGTTACGCAACCCGTCCGGAACCAGAAACCGTGGAAATCTGAGAAAACGAAGAAACTCGCGAACGATATCGGCCCACCCCGATCTACCCCTCGCGTCGGCGCGATCTTTCCACGAACAGCCGGGGATTCGAAAGCATCGGCCGATTTCGACAGCCTACCCAAAAAACGATGGTTCTCTCTGGCTGTTTAATTGACCGTGCCTTATCGGGACTCCGGGGTCTGTGTAATTTGGGCCCGTTTTGTAGTGCATACCGGGTGCACCATTTTTTAATTCAAATGCGAAACCGTTGTTGTGTTTCTGAGTGGGAATTTTTAAAGGATTGTTTCTTAAATTATTTTATAAATTGTGTGGAAATTTGTTTTTTGATCGTGGAACATGGATTTTTATTTAATAACAAACTTTGAAAGGGATTGAGTGAATATTTAATATTTATTATTAAATGAATTTTTAGATTTAATATTTAAATAAATAGTTGCTTCGTCTCTTAGTAATATAACTAACTTGGTACTAAATAAGACTAAACTGCTCAAGTAAATATTTAATAATAATGGTAGAAGTGGATTTATTTAAACTTTGTACGATTTTTATTATTTTTGATTAGTTATAGATGTTACTTTAAAGATTGTTTCTTTTAAAATGAATTAAATTTCGTACGATTCTTATTATAATATATGCTCCAATGAAGATTTTCTTGCGAAGCAACTTTTATAATATCATAAATTAAGCTTCGTAAATTATATTAATATTATTAATATAATTATTAATATATAATATAATTATTTAATATAATTATCGATATATATCCACTAACAATTTAATCAATAAAAATTAATTCCAACCAGCACGGCATGTATAAATAAATTTAATACCACCTCAAAGGGTACACTTTAAGATCGCCGCGACAGTGATAATTGAAAAGTGTCGACAGAGTCGAAGGAATAACCGCGTGAAGAAAGCAAAACGAGAAGCGGTGAAGAACTGGAGGACGCAGAAACGCGGCAAAGAAATCAAGAAATATGTGTTGTCCGCGTTCACGTATTGTTCGGCCGCATATAGAAAGGACCGTGGAAGCGCGCGTCGGCACCTGTGTTACGTTTATGCTCCCTTACGTGTGAAAACTGACGCCATCGCGTACGAGTATGCCGCCAGGATTCCGGTGTGACCTCATTCAAGGATAGTTACTTTACACGGCCTCCTTTCTGTCGCCCACTATTTATAAATTGTCACCTTTGTCCGGTCCGGCTGGGTCCCATGGTTCCGCGCCATCTTTTATTGGCGCGCATGCACTGCGGATTTTATGCAGCGGCGAGAACTATAGACCTGTGAATGGTGCAGTATTAATTTATGATAATTAGACCGCGCAGATCAAAGCATTGTTGTTGTATCTGGTGACTTAAAATTTATAGTTTTTAATTTGAATTAGAAATGAGGAAATAAATTTTATTTGAATAAATTGATTTTTGGTTTATTTCGTTTCTTTGTTGCTAAGTGCATTGGTTTTCTTGGATTAGTATATACTACTAACTAAACTATGCTAAGGTATACTAAATCAAACTATACTAGGCTATACTAAACCAAACTATACTAGACTACAGTAAACTAAACTATACTAAGCTATACTAAACTAAACTATACTAAGCTATACTATACCAAACTATACTAAGCTATAATAAACTATAACTAGCTATACTAAAAATAAAAATATATAAATCTAAAAATATAAACTACTAACAATAAAAAAATATATATCATACTTGACTTAGCCAATCACGAATCACTTCTATCATAGTAAACGACTTTACTGTAGCATCATGAACCTAACCTAAAACGTACAACGACTTCGTTCAGCGTTTCTTAAAAATGAAATTATAAGATTCCTGTGAAATTAAAGGGCGCGATTGAACTTTGACTTGCGAACGAAACAATGACTACAATTAGTATAAAGATGGAATATAGCGTGCGACTGCGATATAGTCTATATTTGGCGACAAGTTCTGGAACACGTACGAACAGAGAGAAAATGGCTGGGAAACCCGAAGGACGTTCGACGACGACCTTAAGGATGCAGAGAGCAAATATAGCGCTCGGCTCCCGGGTAGAAAGAGAGCATTTGTATTCGAGTTCTCCGAAGAATTAGCCCTAATTAGCAGACTCTCTCCTTTTCCACGTATTCCGTAATAAACCGGACAAGTTTCGATGCAAATGATATTTTCTTGATCTGTTTCTTTTCGCGCAGCCAGACCCGGGGAATGTTTTAATGACTCCCTTGAGAAACTTGTCGACGGTGGAAAAAAAAAGCGTTTGCCATGAAACGATTCTGGTAATTGTTTAACGAATCGGCCGGCGGTGCCTTCGGTTTTCGCCGATTTGTATAACTGCGAGCAATTAGCGTACCGCGGTGCTATCTTGCACGTTTTATGCGCTTACGTGTTCCAATGGACTGTCGACCTGCGCTCGTGTTGACACTTCACCGACCGGCCATTCGATTATAAACATTTTTATATTAATATACATACATAGTATGAGTATTAAACAATATTTATTTTATCTATGTCATTTGTTTTATTCTATTTATATTATTCATCGCTGATGGTGTATAATTAAAAGATTATTAAGAAAAATTGAAAAATTATGTTATAATACTTCAATAATAAATAGTAAATTGTTGATTGCTATGGCTACAGGTTAGTAATTAATTAATGTTAGTGGCATTTTTATTTTATGCTTCAATTAGAGCCAATTTTTATCGAAAAAAACTATTCTGAGCTTGTTAAAAAATTGTAAATTAATAAATAGGATGTCTTGAATATTTACATAATGTTTATATAAACACAGGTTTTAATGTCTCTTATAAATATTTTACAAGAAAACGTATCGCATGATAATTGCTTGTTTAGATATATTTTTACGAAAATATGCGGCTCACTTTTAGCTTTTTGTTTAAAAAAATAAAGTCTATTAAATACAGAATAAAAGTTAATTAATTTCCAAAGGCACAGAACGTTCAGAAGATTCAAAAATTAATGTCTTATCCAGTTGATGTTTTCTTATCATTTACCCGATTCTTAATAAATAATTAATTTTATTATCTTATCAATTACCGAATAACAAATTCCATTCTATGCCCACTACAGTCGCGATTAAATGCAGCGCACGAAATAAAAAGTATTCAACACGCCTTCGTATTAACCTTCGCACGAGAACATTAATTGTCGTCGGTCTTTACGTCAAACAACAGTTGTCGGAAACTGTTAAATAAATAATCGAATGCAAAAGTGAAGTTCCGAAGCTTTTCCTCGTACTCCGATGTTATATCGACGCGTTTAAATCAACGTCGAGGTCGCCTGAAATTTTACGATTTTTCTTCGGTGCTGCGAAATTTTCGAATACCTTGAAATTATCATCGACGTATAAAATTCACGGTCGTCTCGCAACAGTCTATCTTTTCCAGCGTTTAGGTAGTTTATCTTGTGCAAAGCGTTAATAACGAATCCCAAGAGATGAAACAACCGGCGGTTTTATGCAAACGAATTCTTCGTAGCGGGACGCGGCGAGTACCATTTTGAAATCTGACTTCACCGTACAAGGAAAAATCGCGGCGAAACGATCGTGTTTCCATGATGACTACTGGCGCAGAAAATAGTCACGCAATTAGCACACCGCGCCTTATAGTAATCGACACCTCGCCGCACAGAGACTAAATGCGTCCTAATAATATGCAGTCGGGTAACATGCATCCCGAATAACCGCTACCGTTCGCGGAAAAATGATGGGCGAAGTCGTCTCGTTCCTCGTCATCTAGGATCTTAGTAGTATTACTCTTCTTAGTAGTCGTAACGTGCTCGGTTATGTCAAGGTTGTGTCTTTACGTTAAACTATATAAAATTGTCATTTTTAATCAATATAATAAGTTTTGCTTGATGTGAAAATATTCTGAAATTTTATTATTTTTTATGTTTTTACCATTTTAATTTTATTGTTGGGATTAATGTCTTTGAGATTTTAATTTTAGTGTTGCAATTAATGTATTTACAATTTAAAAATACGCAGTCTAATTGTTATTAGCAAAAGGTTATTGTAACATTCAAAATGATTTTTTGTCGAACTATACTGTATACTGTACTACATTATACTAAACCAAATTACTTTAAGCTATACTAAACCAAACTGTACGAAACTATAGCTAACTATAGTGAAAATATAACTAATTAACATTCAAGACGGTTTGTTGGCGAACTATACTGTATACTATACGAAACTATACTAAACTATATTAAACCAATCTATAGTAATCTGTACAAATCCAAGCTATACTAAACTATATTAAACCAATTTATAGTAGACTATACTAAACAAAACTGTACTAAAGTATACTAGACTAAGCTATACTAAACTGTATCAAACCCATCTATAGTAAACTATTTTTATAAACCAAATTGTACTAAGCTATACCATACTATAACTAACTGTGCTATACTGTAACTAACTACATTAAACTATAACTAACTACACTAAAAATACAAAAATAAAAATATAAAGTTACAAAAACATAAAATACTAACTATAAAATAAAAATCAAAAAATATTAAACTTGAATCGAGCTATTGAATTGAAAAATGATCATCATCTCGTCCTTCGTCATCTCGGATCTTCTTAGCATTCGCAACCGCGCTCGATTATGGCTGCGGTATTTCCAAGTATTGTTATTCAGATATAGGCTTCAGGATCGGAATAACAGGGAGCCGGGACGACGGATTCGGTGGAACCGCATTTCCTTCGAGGAAGTGTCCCTATCGCCGGGAATATTCATTAATTACCGGGAACGCTCGAGTTTTTTCCTCGTTCGCGCGGCCGCCCGTCGAAGGCTGAACGTATAAAAATATTATGGTCTGACGCGAATCGCGACACGCCGCTCCATTTATCACGGGCTCGTAAAAGGGGGAAATATGGTGATGACCGTGACAGTAAAAACGATTGCGGCGCCTATCAAAAATAGCCCGCTAAATACTAAACCAAACTATACTAAGCTATAGTAATCCGGACACTACTAAGTTATACTAAACCAAACAATACTAAACTGTAACTAAATAATCTAAAAGTATACAAATCTATACTAAAACGAACTATATTAAGCTATACTAAAACAAACTATGCTACGCTATACTAAACCGAACTATACTAATCTATTTTAAACCAAACTAAACCAAACAATACTAAGCTATAACTAAACCAAGTTATACTAAATTATAACTAACGATATTAAAACTATGCAAATCTATACTAAATCAAACTATACTAAGCTGTACTAAACTATAGTGACAGTAAAAACGATTGCAACGCCTATCAAAAATAGCTCTGCAATGTCGCCTTGAATGCGTGGATTTACTAGTCTGTAGCAAAACTTGAGACTTCTGATGGAAGATGATAATGTTTGCAACGATTTGCGCTGTTGAATGTGCAATTTGTTTTTGTAGACATTGATTTAGATAATGGTGATAGGTAATAATAATGTCACTGAGAATACTCGAGAATGTCTACGATAAATATATAATAGTGTGTTTACTTAATAATATATAATAGTACTTAATAATGTGGTACAATGATAGTGTAATTATTACAGTTATTACGATGATGGTAGTAGATGATAATAAAGTTAATAGTATGGTACATAATAGCATGTTTGAGGAAGAGGTAGGATTATTAGATGGGAAGTAATATATGGGACACCATAGTGTTGGGTTATGTATAAGAGAGAAGTTATATTGTAATGAAGGGAATGAAGTATTTGAATGATTTTTGCGACATTTGGTGAAAACTATTACGTAATTGCTTGGATAAAAAAATAGAATGAGTATTTTATATTCTTATTTTTTTCTCTGTATATACCACATATTGTATAATATGTAATATATATGGTCAAAAATAAAACAAGTGAATATAATAAATATATGACAAGTGCAGCTAATATATATAGTAAGTATGTATAAATATAGAATAAATACATATAATAAATACGGAGCAAATATATATATAACAAATACACACAATAAACATAAAAGCACGAATCGCCAGAGCAAACATCAGCTACAATATAAATTAATTTATATTAATAACCATAACTCGAAGATACAATATGAGCCGATAGAAAATGTCCCTGGGACTTAATACTATAACCTATTCTAACCTGTCACGAACTTCCGCGATCATTCGTCCTTCTACCCTAATTCCAAAACAACCGGCAATCTATAACATGACCCCGAGATTGCTTATCGATTTACAGCCACAGAACCGCGGCTGATATTAAACAATTCATCAGAAAATCTCCCCCCTGTTATTTACCCTAGACTCTTTCGACGCTATTAAATCAGCGACCTTCGACGACGCGACGCCGACTCGATGTACAAATTCTAGACAAAATAATGCTACACCATATCTCGAAACAACAATATTTACGCAATCAACGCTCGCGTTCCGTAAATCGAGGAAAACTACAGTGTCGGCACGAGTGCCAATAATAGAATTATTTTTTCCTCGTTCGCAAACTGTCTTTTCCTTATAAATAATGTGTTTTTTCCTTATTTGTACATCTTTCCCACGAAACGTCTTGTTTAACAATCTATTTTCGTTGCGAATGATCTCATAAAATTTATTATGATTTTATACAAAATAGTATGTTATTCGATTAAGTGAAAAGTAATAATATATTTAGCATTAATTAATTACTTCTTTAACGTTTATATACCGTGGATATCTTAATAAAATATGGCAGAATTTTAATGTTAATTAGTGTTTGAATTTGTCTAGATGTTTATTGATATTATATGGGGAGGTTTACTCTTTTGGTTAAGTAAATGGTAGTGGCTAAGTTAACCCTTTATAATCCACACCATCATGGATGTTACCTACTTTATTGTTATCTAAGTATAAAACAAATTTTATCAAGACGTTGATTTCTCGTTTCCAAGAAACGTTTGTTACTTAACAACCCTATCACATGTCGTAGGATTTCTTGTTTACAATCGTAATCGTTACAGAAAAAATAGGGAGTCCGATGTACGGTCAGCTGATAACAGCGAAGGATGCGATAAACGCGAGTCGGTACTTCGGCTCGCAGCCGCGTCGCCATGAATATGTATCGGAGTGGGGGGGGGGGGGGGGGGGGGCGGGGCCTTCTCCGGCAGTTTTTCCCCGCAGCCGTGAGCGATTTTTGAGAAACCGTCGCCGGGGATTACCGGCGCATTCCCCTCCCTCCTCTTTGCCGAGCGTTAACACCGAATTGAATAACAAAAGAGAGCGCGCGGCGGGACTGGCCAAACACTCCTCACGAACCGGTTGCCGGGGGACACTTTCTGCGCGCGAGAAATGCCCGACTTTGGAAATCGGGTGCCCGCGCGCGACGAACTTTCGACGCAACGAAATGCCGGCCGGTTGAACTTTGTCGTCGCAGTTTCGAGCGTTTGCTCGTAGGCGCGGTTTTCTGTCGAAAAGCTCGCCGCGAGAATGAAAGATGGCGCGGAGAGGTCTCAACGCGATTCGTTGAAGAATTGAGATTTTTATTTAAGGATTTTATCAAGCATCTGATTTTTATTTACATTAATAAAGAATAAAATATTAATACAACAAAATTTACAATTAACAAAATATTAATAAAAAATACATTATTTATATTCTCTCGGTGTGCTTGGTATGTCTTTGATTGCAAATGATTAGGGAACTAGTAATAAATAAATAGGTAAATAAATACATGAATATGTTTCTGTTTATTTATTTATTGTGTGTTATATTATTTTAGTATCTTAATAGATATTAATGCAATTTTGTGTGTAATTTAATTGTTTAAGGAACACTTTCTTAGCGGATTAAGAAATGAGTGAAATATCTTATAAAGTTACTATTAGTTAACTTAATAAATGTGTTTATATTTAATTTAAATTATTTTCACACAATCTTTCCAAAAACCAAATTAACAATTTGGAGTTTTATTAGCACTAAATTAACTTACAAAAAGCTTCAAAAATTTAAAGTTATGTTAACATTTATATTAACTTACCATAACTGCGACAATTATAAATAATAAATGAATACTAATTACTTTATTTTCAAATAATATCATTCGTTCTTACGTGAAATGCAATGAAAGACTGCGATAATCATAAATAATTAATAATAAGCACTAAATTACCTCAGCAACAAATTTGGCCAGCAACCGACACAGGTATCGTCGAACAATGGTACCCTTTCCTTGAGCGATGAGTAAAATGTGACTTGCGCCACTATCGTTCTAACCAAGCGAAGTGAAACCTATGCAAACCAGGGGCCTCTTAATCCCGCGGCTATTCGCGGATGCAAATCGGCGTTGCGAAACGCGATCGGTGAACCCCGTGGAACGCGAAAACTTTCTCGATCATCGATTCCACGAGCCGCATTATAATTTCAGATCGTGGGCGACGGATCGCTCCTCCGTTTTTTCCTATCCCCTGCGTCGCGTTGCGTCACGGCCGTGCGTCAAACCTGTCGAAGTGACGCCTCGCGTCCGTCGACGACTATTCGTTTCGCGACCCCCTCGATCCTCCCTTGGCGTCGCGTAGGGCAGGACGTTTTTATTCACGGCCCGGATGGCCGACCGATAAAATTTATTTATTTATTTAGGTAAAGATATTAGATTATAAAATAATTTCTTATTATTGATCGCATTATTTCTTACATATTTATGAACTATTTTAATAAAGAATTGCTTGACTAAATAGATTGAATAATTTATTATTATTATTGGCTCGACTGGCCGACCGATAAAATTTATCTATTTATTTAGATAAAGACAGTAGATTATAAAATAATTTCTTATAATTGATCGCTTTATTTCTTATATATTTTTGAATTATTTTAATAAAGAATTGTTCGATTAGGTAGATAGATTAATTTATGAATAATAATGGATGATGAATAGTGATTATAATGAATATATTTAATAATAAATAAATATATAGAACAATATATACGCAAATGTAATTTATAATAAATATACAGAACAATAATAGATAAAATAGAAGATAAATTAAAGAAAAATTGAGGAAGCTGAAGAAGAAATGAAATGTTTGAATAAATTATAATAATATATATAATAATATATATACATATATTATTTATAATAAATATACAGAATAATAATCAGTAAAATAAAAGATAAATTATAGAATAGAGTAACTAATTTTACATAAAGAATAATTGAAGAAACTTATGAATCTGAAATAAATATTTATTCGAAATAACACGAATAATACAATTAATACAATAATACAAATAATACATTAAACATTCTTCAATTCTCTGAACATTTGCCGTCAACTTAAAAATTCGAGCCGGTCGTAAAATTCGTTGCCGAACAATCGCGCGATTTGCATCGCTTTCACAGTAGACTCGGTTCACTTAGCGTCCTTTGCAGAGCAAAGAGAATCGGTGGAAAGATCGAGTGGAAACGGTGAAAACGCAGAAAATGATCCTGTATTTTCTGATAATTGCCGGAGAAACGTGGCGAAGCAGGCAGCCGCGATAAATCGCCGACAGAGAGACGGTGGCGTCGTTGGCGAGGACTTGGAACTATTCCGCTGGATGAAATAAGGATTCCTGGAGGGAGCGTATCTATTTCTGTTAAAATATGTTACGAGTGTAGAGATCGGCCGATACGCCGAGGCGCAGGGGCACCGATGATAATTTGCGGCTACCGTGGATCTCGCATTGCCGAGGGGATTTCCGCGAAGACAATTAACCGTGCCGCCGCTCGTGCCTGGAAAACGCCTGGCGCCATGCGTCACGCCGTTACCGCGAAACGGAAGTGGTATCCTGCGACGCTGGTCCCGCGGCTTAGAGAACAGATCTTCGAGGCACTCGGAATAAAAATCGTATCTGATCGATGTTAACAAATGTCTATTAAAGTAATCAATATTTTAACAAAGTGCCTTAATAATTTTTTCTTTAGAGAATGCGAAAATCAATTAACCTCGACGTAAATTGTTCTTTTGTTGAATAAAAAATTCTTTTGTAAATATTTAATAGTATAATTTGTTCTAAACTTTGTATGGATTAATTTCGATTCGTAATAGTTTTTATTGTGAATTATTGGGTAGTCGATACGGTTAGTATAAAAATCTGTTATATAATATGTTAGAATAATAGTTTGTAATTTGCGCCTAACCATAATTATGTATAAACATTTATCGAGCGGTTGCGCCGTTTTTGTTTATCGACCATACGTTGTTGTCTTGTCGACAGATCTGATCGCATCGTTCGTTATGTTGTACAAACACACCGCGTTACATAATTAAATACAATACGTTATTTCTTATTCAGCCAAATATATATATAATCACGCATCAACTCTAACATAATATAAACAAATTATAAAAAGACTAACATAAAATAATACAAATATAAGAAGACTTTCTGAACTAAATACGCGATAGATAATTAAACCATTTAAAAATCGAGGTAATAAGTGTTTAAAACCATTAATGGTAATAATTCATTCATATCTATATTTATCATTGTGAACTTTTTCATTTTTTTTTTTCAATTATATAAGTATGAATAGAGACTCTAGATTACGATTATATTATAAAGTTCATTTTTCAATCTTTTCTATTGCACGAAAAGCTGTGGGTGCGTTAACATTTTCATAACATTAATAGTACACAATACATATTTAATTTATTGTATTTATTTTGTGTATATATCGTCCATTTTATTTACTTCATTTTTATTTCATCCATTTTATTTATTTTATTTTTATTTCATCAATTTTATTTGTTTCATTTTTATTTCATTTTTACTTCACCTATTTTATTCATTTCACTAATCACAAAAGGTACCTAAAATCTAAAAAATTATATAATAATATCACAGCTCACAGTAGTACAATTTAACACATCAACCTCAACAAAACACAACAAATTATTAGTTACATTATTTGTATATAATTACAACAGATAACAAATAATTGGTGGCATTGTTCACAGGCCACCGATCGGTCAAGCGTTAATTACTCTCTAATTAGTCTTTCCACGATCGGAACAATGCCGACCGAGATTAGTTTTCGTAATACTTTTGGGGAAAACCATCCCGCAGCGTTGTTTAACATGGTCGATCGGTATCGCGCGCCAATGGGACGATTATCTTCGTCGAGGATTCACCGGCCGGCGTTTTTATCTACTCCTTTTAATATTTTCACCATTAACACGATATTTAGACGATAGAGCCCTGTCCGTGGCGATTTGCATAGATATTTATTACAATGCGAGCTGTCACGTTCGCTAGGAATGCATCGCGTGCGTTTCGGTCACGATTCTGCGTGGCATCGTGAACAAAGGACACACGGCTCGCCGATATGCGCGTTCAGTTCTTTTTTTTTATTCGACGCTGTAAAGATTCGATTTTTACTGCAGTTTTATTTAAGACTGCGTCCGATTGTTGAAAAAATAATTTTCGAGTATCTCTTATTTTATCCATTCGATAATGGATACTTATGTATAAACTTAATAAAATATTAAAAGGAGTTAATCCTGAACATTCTGTTTTCCATTAATATTCTAATCCATTTTTACTCTTCCATTATTCCATTTCTTATAAATGATATTCGTAATTGTTTATCCAGCAATGGTTATTTCTCGCTCGGTGCACCATACAAAAAGATTAAAAGATTAGTTGCAATTTGTTCGTATTGTACATTCGTGTCCGACATCAACAATTTCAATGAAACTTTCAGAATGTTTACCACCGACGCGCGAATATAACTAATTGAATCTGCAAAATGGATCTACGGTATGCATATCTGGAAAATGGATCTACAAAATGCGTCTACAAAATGGATCTGCAAAATTCATCTGCGAAATGGATCTGCAAAATGGATCTGCGAAATGGATCTACAAAATTGATCCTGGACACTCAAAATGACAGGACAGGTGACATCGTAATGAACATACTACGGTTTCGCTATACCGGCACTGTTCATTAATAAATATTACCACGTTGCGAGAGAGCCACACAGTATATTGAACGTATTGCTTCTTGGATAATCAGGGAGACATTTGTATTAACAATTCCGTACGCTTAAATAGCATTCCCCACAGTCGATTTTATTATTTAGGAATTACTTAATTAAGTATTATTAATTGAATTAGGTCTTTGTAAATATTAGTTAATATTTGTTGAATCTATGATTTCATTCGAATGACGATAAACTATAAATAGTTAACTAATGGAAAATAGTCTGTTTCAGTACACTACGTATATGTATATTGCAATTGTCAGAATCAATAATTTAGTCAGAGTAAACTGTCTTCTTCTTTTATTATTTATAGCTTCCTTTTTCTTAAATGTGCTATCGCATGGAATTCATCTGTTAACATTTATCATTAAGTCTTCAATTTTTGATAAAATAATTTCACACAATATTTTTGCATGCCTATATATTTTGTTTTTTTTAATTTTTATGTTTGTCACTTATATTATTTGTTGAATTATATATGCAGAGATATGTATTACTCAGCCTTTTCTTGAATTTCTATAAAAATAAATGAATATATATATATAATACAAATAATATTAAAATCTCTCTCTCTCTCTCTCTCTCTCTCTCTGTCCGTATAAATTAAATAAAGAAATAAATGAGTAAATATATATACACATGTAATACAAATAAAAATAAAAAGCACACGTATATCAAATAAATGACAGATA
This sequence comes from Augochlora pura, assembly GCF_028453695.1. Taxonomy (NCBI): domain Eukaryota; kingdom Metazoa; phylum Arthropoda; class Insecta; order Hymenoptera; family Halictidae; genus Augochlora; species Augochlora pura. The sequence goes on from NC_135778.1 coordinate 8,533,420, forward strand.
AATCTCCGACAAATTATCTGTTCCAAACAAGAGAAAAGAAAAGATACATTATTACGTCTATTCGCGTTCGAGGCAGCAGATAGGAACAGAACGATTTAAATGCGTCGGAAACGATAAATCAGATCAGGTCGTTTAATCAGCCTGTATCCGTCCACCCCCCCCCCCCCCCCCCCCACCCATCGAACACAGAACGGCTGAATCGTCACGAATTAGTTGAAAATGCTGGATAAACAGAGGAAGCACGAGAGAGGCAATTGGTTAGTATTTCCTGATGATCGGATTACTAATGATTAGTATCTAAGAACCCGGACGATCGAGTTACTAATCGCCAGTCCCCGACATCTCCCCCATTTCTCCTCCGATCTCCTACGGGCAATCGACATCGATCGATAACATCGGAATCTTGTCGTGCTTCCTACGAATTTAGCGTTTTCCCTCCTCGCCGTTCCTCTTTCTCCTATCCGTTCCACCTACGATGGTAACAGTAAACAGCTCTAGTTGCAACCGGATAACATAATATCTTACGTTATAATGAAGAATAAATATATGAATCCCGAAATAGTTAAAAATATTTAATAAACTTGAATAGACTTGGTTTAGTGACGTCTTAAGTTGGACGTCTCTTTAATAGACGTCTTAATAAGATATAATACGACCTACAGACGTCCAATTTAGGACGTAAGACGTTCAAATCTGAAACGGCTGTAAAATGGACGTCTTCGAGGCGTTGCGAATTATATAAAATTAGATGTCCTAAGAACGTCTTCAGGACGTCTTTAATAAGTCTTAGAGACGTCCTTTTGACATCTGAAATAAGACGTTTTAAAGACGTCCATTTTAGTATATAAAACGTTCAGACATAAAATTACTGTAAAATGGACGACTCCAAGATATCGCGAATTATTTAAACTGAGATATTACAAGGACGTCTTTAAAACGTCATAACAACGTCCTTTTAACGTCTGAAGTAAGCCGCCTAGAGTAATACGTCCTAAATACATTCAAACTTAAAATAGCTCTAAAAGAAATGTTTTCAAGACGCTGAGATTAAACCGAATCCAATTATGACAAGAACGTCTTTAAAACGTCTTAACAACGTCCTTTTAACGTCTGAAATATCCACAGAAATCCATTACTCTTACACAATAACACATCTCGTCTTCTCACGTTATTAAACTACACTTAGCATTCCTAAAGTGTTCATCCGAAATAATTATTTAATTAAAAATAAATAATAACTAATCGTCGTAATTCATTTAACAGTTTACCGAACGAACAGCAGCGGTCTTCTATCTGTCCCGACTCGTTCAACGATGGCGTCGGCGGATAGCATGATCACCGGGCAATTGGCGTGACTCCACCGGCTTGTTGGCGGATCAGAAGCCGTAGTAATTAGGGCCCGGGCACGTGAATAAATCTCTCCTCTGCCCCATTAATTTTTCGGACAGATGCTCGGTCACGGCGACGGGGTGGGACAACCGATCGCGCTCTTCCACCATCGATTGATTCCTTTATGGCGTTCTAGCGTGGCACGGCCGTTTCCGGATTTGTTTAGAGTACGTTTTCCCCGTCGTCGACTCGTTGATCGGCACGATATTGTCGGGTCTCCTGGTAGACCGACGACCGGTATTGGGTCGTAAATTTTTCTCTCTCCCCCTACTCCACGTAAAAACGGATCGATGGTTTACGGAATTATGGCAGCGAGGAATTATTTAAATGTAATCGGGTCACGGAAATCAACATATGTCCCTGATCGAATTAACAAGGGCTGGGAATAAGGGAGGATCGTGGGGACGGACGGCACATCTGCGTTTGCCGAGTCACGTTTCTGTGTGTATTTTTATTGTTATTTAGGAGGAGGGCGGGCCAGCCAATTACTCTGGTAATTTAGTCTCGAGGTTAGAGCGACGAAGTTGGCATTGAAAGGAGTGAAATAATTTCTGGAGCTGTTTTAAACAATTCTGTCTTTAAATATATTATAAGGTATATTATTAGATATTATTAAATATTATTAGATATATTACTAAATATAAGTATATTAAAATACGTTTAATTTTAACGTGTGTTCTTTAATACCATATTAATAATTTAACATTGCTAATTGACTTTGAAATGAACACTACTGCTACCACAGTCAAGGGACCAGTTCCATGTTTTAAAATTATTATAACAATTAAGTGAATATTCTTAGGACAATTATTACATAAATTACAGGAAATTATAAGAACAAGTACTATACTATATTTTCACTGTTTTTATCAATATACGTCACTGAATTTTACTTTTCATCAACTCTAACCTCAAATAAAAAATTGGGACACATCTTCCACGATAAATATAAAATCGTGCTCGGAGAGAAGAAGGAAGGCTCGCATAACAAGGTTCCAACATCTCATTTTATTTTTCCAGCGTCGATAATCGTTCATCTTGTAACAAGTAACTCCGTTTTTATAGGCGCTTCTCGCTAACAATAAAATAGGATCGTGACCTTTAAAGCGACACCTTATCGAATCCATAAACGCGGTAAAAAAGTGTATACGTCCTCGTTAAATCTGCGGGGCCAGAAGATAAGAAGCTATTATCTCGAACAGTTTTCTCGAGATAACCGAGCCTCTCGATTCTCTCACCCCACCCCACACACAGAAATTGCTCATTAAAACGGGAATAAAAATGGAGGGACACCAGATAACGGCGGCGCCCACGAAATCGCTGCCACGAGGACGCCGGGGCTGTCATCGGAAAATTCGACGGACAGAAAAATCGTACGTCGAAGTTCGATGTCTCGTTGCAAAGGGAAAACTCTATTCTATAATTTCGCGTTGGTTTCGGATTTCTAAAAAATTATGGCACCGTTTTGTAGACGTTGTAACGCGGCGCCCAGGAAATCGCTGCCACGAGGACGCCGGGGCTGTCGTCGGAAAATCTGACCGGCAGAAAAATCGTACGTCGAAGGTCGAGGGCTCGTTGCAAAGAGGAAACACCAACGTACAATTTCACGTTGGTTTCGCATCTTTAAAAAATTATTTCACCGTTTTACAGACGTTTTAATACGCGTCTGTTGCGGCAACTTACGACTTCGATTCTTCGAAGCGGCTCTTCGCGCAGAAAATAAATAGAAAAAGGTTAATAATATGCAACAAAAGCAAAGACTCGAAGCTTCGAAACAAGCCATAATACAACGTGTTGCCGCGACGCCATTTCGTTCCCAGAAAATTCCAACGGCTCGCTCCCCCGCGCGGCTGACAGATGCGCGCCGGCAGAACAAGCGCCGGGCGATCCGTCGTAATGAGATTTTAAGTAACCGCGATGGAACCGAGGCACCCGGTGCATGAAGCACTTCATCGCGACCGGTCGGAATCAATATTTTAATGATTACTCAGCGGCGTGCACGGCTTCTGAAAAAAAAAACGCGCGAGTGGCGAAAGACAGCGCGCGTCGGAGCTCCGGAGGGGTTGCACGGAGCCGTCGCCGAGGACCTCTCGTCCGTGTAGGCGTGTCGATGCGCCATTAGCGTGTCATTAGGGCGTCATTAGCGCGCGATACGCAACATTGAAGTGCGCTCGCTGTTTATTATTGAACGTATGCGCTCGTACGGAGGGAGAGACCCGAGCGGATAATTGCGAGCCTCCGGACGATTCCGAACGATTCCGAAGGTGAAGTTCACCGGGACGTCGGCGGTTAGGTAATTAGTGATTACACCGCGTCCGACGCTGTAATATAATCGTCGATTTTGATCGACGGCTGATTCGGACACGCTTCGAAGAATATCCATTTATCGATCCTATCGATCGACTGGGAAGAGGTCGATTTTTATCCGCGGAATTGCCGAGCGATAAGAACGCGTTACGCTCTTTCCTCGGCTAATTGCGCGACTTTTAGTTGGGTGTAAAATTGTACGTGGTGATGAAGATGAACGTGATGCATTAGAAATTAGTTTTACTTAACAGTAGTTAATAGTAAATAGTAATAGTTTTATTGTAGTATTTAACAGTTCATTATTTGACATTTTTATTTATCAAAATTGTTCATGCGAGGCGACCACGATTTTTGTATTTTGCGTAAAGAATGTCGAATGAATTTCGTGTATTTAATTATTGACAATTGTAACATGGAGTTTGATATAAAATAAATTGATGGAGGGCATATAAAAATAAAATAAAATAAATTGGTAAACGGCATATAAAACTGCTATAAAATAAACTGACAGATAATAAATAAACCAACCATTGAATAAGCTGAAAAAGAACCCGACCCCTCCCGCAATAAAGTTGTTCGCGAGCGTAAAAAATCCCGAAATATTAATCGCGCACACAGACGAACGATGCAAATAGTTTTAAGGAAGTTGTTCGCCGCGGTGCTGAACGATGACGCCTTCGGATGAGGACGTTTGTAAGCCGACGCCAATGACGGAGATCTCTTAATCTCCTCCCCGTGTGGAGAGTGCCTCGGCAAACAAACAGCCGTGGCGTTTTACACGGCGCTGTCTCCGCGCGAGTCGGAATGCGCGCGTAAGTGCGTGGATGACGATCTTCGGCAAACACTCGCGATTGTCCTGTGTGTCGGAGTACATACAGCCGATGTTTCATCGTCGTCCCGCCGCCGGGGAACACCTACGTTGGAGAACGTGTCGTAAAATATTCAATGACTATTACCGATCCACGCGCGCGAGCGCGTCGCGGATGGTACGCGACGCCATTTCTCTTTCACAACGGCCGTGTCAATGTTTAGAGAAAACTCGCCGGCCGTCGCCGATTGCTTCCCGTTTGTCTTCGACTGGATGCGCGCGGCCTCGTGTTCTAGGATAAGATGTTATTCGAAGGATTCTTCTCAAATGCTGTGCCATACGTCAAGCTGGGAAAGTCCTTTCGTTTGTCGATCGGGTCGTTTAGGTTCCAAGCCTACTCCTGCGCCTCCTCTCTCTATCTTTCTTTCTTTTTCTATTTTTCTCTCTTTTTCTCTCTTTCTCGTGATCGATTTTCTTTCCAAAAGAAGAAGAATTCTTTCCAAATTCGATGTTAAGCTGCTTCTCCAATATTTTATTTAAATTTTTACACGATTTAGAGAGGCTTTGGGTGTATTTTGTATTTTGTATAAAAAATTTCTTTTAGTGGAGTTCAATGTTACTTTTTTAGTTTATGGTGGTGAGAATAAGATGTTTATTTTGAATATTTTTACTAGGTTTATTGTAACATTTGCCGCAAGCAACGCATTCGTTGAATAAATAACTATAAAGTTACGTTTGTAGAGGCTAAATGGTCGGAAATTGGAAAATTAATGATTAACAATTTAGAGTGAATTGAAAATAAATCCTGTCTGTGGAATTCAATTTTATAGGAATTTTATAGTTTATTGTTGGAACTTTCAAGTGTAAGAGATAACATTTCTTATAGTATTTTATAATGTCTTATGTGTTATGGTATCTTATACCTAATAATATCTTACAGTATCTTATAATATCTTATAATATTCTATAATATTATTTCTATAATATCATATTACTTATAATATATCCTATAATATTCTATAATATCTTATATCTAATAATATCCTACATTTTACAATATTGTATGTCTTCTCCAACACAAAAAATTTATAAAATTGCCCGGTCAAAAAATTCTAATACTCCATTTGCCTCGAGAAATTCGAACAAACAGAAATTAAAATCTGTCAATAAAACAAAGTTGCTCCCCGTTGAAAATCGAACGATCTCCTTAAATCGAGGGGGATTTCACCATTTTTGTTTAAATTAATTCGAGGGTAGAGTCGCTCGCAATTACCAGCAGGCAGGTAACGAAAAATGTAACAACCTCCCCTTCGAACCCTCGTAACTCGATTACCAGCCGCCTTTGGAAAATCTTGTCGGGATTCATTATGCGAATGTGTTGCCGCGACGTCGCACTTCACTGCTTCCTTCCTTCGTTCACTTATGCGTGCGGTACTCTGAGCAGAAGAAGGGGTCGGAACGGACACCCCGTCGCGCACACATTCCGCGAAGTGTTTCCATCCCTCTCCTTTCGAGGCCGCGTCCGATTTTCGTGTCACCATTTTGACCCTTTGGCTACCGCATTCGTGTCGCCATTTTAATCCTTTGGCTACGGCATTCGTGTCGCCATTTTAACCCTTTGGCTACGGCAGACTTTGGCACGCACCGGCCGTACGGTACGAATTCACTTGCGACGTCCACTGGGCACAGCGAAGTTATTCGTTAGACACGCATTTCTGAGAAAGTATTATTAAAATTTTCAAAATACCAATATTACTTGAAGCGAACGTTAATTTTAAGCTTCTTTTACAATGTAGCGCGCCGAAATATCGCGAGTCCGTATGCCGAATTTCGCGGGGTTGTGAATCCCGTTTCGCTTGCTCGCGACGATTTTATATATTAACAATTTTGTATATATAATTACGTGGTTATCTCGCGTTTGGTCTTCTTGAGACCGAACATACAATATTTAATGAACAAATTTAATAATGAACGGGCGAAACAGGCGAAATTTGATCTAGACGCCTATTGGCGTCTACAGTGCCAGGAAGCCAACATGTTTCGGTCGTCAATAGGCGTCAATAGGCGTCAACAGCAGTCAAAGGGTTAATGGAACGCCTTTCGGCCGCGCGAGAAAGTTCGCGGTTTCCTAAACGGGAAATGAAATCGGACGAGCAGGTTTCGTTTTTCTCTCCCGGAGTGCCACCATCGATCCGCAGCGGGTGTCATCGGAGTCATTAGACTGCGCGGTACTTCCTGCCAGCTATGATTTCGATACCGGTATCATTCCTGCGAAGGTATACCGTCACCGAAACGTCAATAGCTTCGCGACACCGTAAGCGATATACTACCGAGAACCGAAATAAATACCGGTGTCGTTTTAGTGTTCCGTCTGGATGGAAGTTATTAACAATAAATATACCGCCGTCGGTCGACAGACCTGTTTCATAATTTTTGTTTCGTAATTGTTGAACTTAATACAAAGAGGCTTTCGATGGCAATTGTTAAATATATTTTTATATTAACTACTTAAAGTATAAATTATTTTTCATAGATAGGTGGATTGGCATTTGTTTGTTATTAGTAAAGTACGACATGTGGAAAATTAATAAATTTATTTTATGGCAATCTTTAGAGTTTATTTCAATTTTCATTTTCATTTTAATATATTCCTATATCGACTATTCGCAGTATAAATTATTTCACAAATACGTGGATTAGTATTAGTTTGTTATTAGTAAATTAGTACTGCAGATTTACAGTTTACGTCAATTTCTATTTTTATTTTTAATTTTTAATTTGTCTTAAGGCAGCGTATGCTATATGTATTTAGTAAATTACTATTTAAACTTTCGTAGTTAATTTACCAAGATATTATAGGGCAAAGGGTTAAGGCAGGCGCTGTTATCTGACTTGAAAAGGATGTCGCACGATTTGTCATACAGCCGTCGCGTTTCCCCGCGTTTATTGGAATTAAGAATATTCGTCGTCCGCGGGGGCAGGTGCGCCCGCGTAACGGGCTGCCGGCGAAGGAACCAGCTAATTAACGTTTCAACGATCATCAAGTCAAACCACACGTAATAATTCAGCGGCTCTACGGCAAACGAACACGGTCGACAAAGCTCCCGCGCGGACGGCTGAACGGATTAAACGGATGAGAAAAGTTTGAGAGGCGAGCGTGACGGCTAACGATGGGACGGGGGCGGCCGAACACCGGGGGG
>NC_135778.1:8541223-8660293 GCF_028453695.1 Augochlora pura
GTATGTTAGAGGCTGTGCTATGCTATGCTATATTATAATATAGTATGCTAGAGGCTATGCTATGCTATGCTATACTATATTATACTATATTATACTACACTATCCTGTCTCCTATCATATTATCTTATATTATATTACATCACACTACAGTACCATCGCACAGCATTTAAAAATAGCACATAAATATTCAATTATGTTTACAACGATTACCAAATAACATTCTATAACACCTACCTTAACAATCTTCCAAACTGTACAATTTATTTAACCGTAACCCATCAGTACCAATAACCGCGTTAGCTCACAACAAAAGCAGAGAGTCCGCGCGCGCGCACGCGCGTCCGCGACAGGACCGAATAGACGCCGTTCGGAACAGTTTCAGCAAATCGGAACAATTTAATCGCGAAGCTATCAGTCTGGCCGGGTATCTGGCAATCAGCGCAGAAAATGTAAATCTCGCATGAAAATCTGCCGGTGATTTGGTCGGCAGAGAGGATTCGACACCTCCGCCAAAGTACGCTAAAACGATCGGACACCGGCGCTAATGAAACAACGCGCTGCCCCGCGATAGAGTAAAACAATTTGGCCCGTCCTTTCGCTATAAATTAAAAGCTCTAGCCGGATAAATTCGAAATAACTCGGCGCGCGAACAGCCTCGGATCGGCACCGCTCCGATAACGAGATGCAATCTGCGCTGCGTAAACTATCGCCGCGCCGCTGTTCCTGGAAAACGCCGCGGCGCAGTCGGATTTATATGGCTGGCGAAATCGTTAGTATTTTTACCCTCTTTCTCTGTCTTTATTTCTATTTTTCTTTCTTTCTTCTTGCCCTGTCTTTCTCTGTTTTTTTCTGTTTTTGTCTCTGTATTTTTCTCTGTTTTTTTTCTGTCTTTTTCTCTGCCTTTCTCTGTCTTCTTTTCTGTCTTTTTCTCTGCCTTTCTCTGTCTTCTTTTCTGTCTTTTTGTGCCTTATTTTCTGTCTTTCTCTCTATTTTTCTCTCTGTCTTGTTTCTGCCTTTTTCTCTGCCTTCTTTTCTATCTTTCTCTCTGTTTTTTTCTGTCTTTTTCTCTGGCTCTCTCTCTCTCTTTTCCTCTCTCTCTCTCTCTCTCTCTCTCTCTCTCTATACATATATATATGTATATCTCTCTCGTTTGGCCGTCGGCTCGGTTTTTTCGTTCCCGTGAAAGGTCCCCGGTTCGTCCGGGGGCGCTTGTCACGAGCCCGTACACCTGTAATTTGCCCGGGCAGCGCGACGGGGAACGGGGAACGTTCCGAGCCGGCCCGAAACTTCCGGCTCGCGTGTCCGCAGCGTTCAACGCGCTGGCACACCCCCCGCGTGCCACCGGTGTCGTGTAACTCATTTTTACTGATTTTCGTTTCTATTATGCCGTCAACGTGTTACGTGTGCCGCAGTTAGACGCCACCCCCACCCACCACGCGAGCACCCCCCTGCCAACGCTGCTGAATTTCTGGCTCGGCCGGGATCGACCGTTTCGACAAGGTTGCTTCGAAATTTTTGCCCAGTTTATATTGTCGTTACTTCTTTTGTTAGGAAGAGTGACACAATTTGCAAAGTGTGATAGTAATCAATATTGTTCTTGAGAGGCGAAGCTGTGGAATTTTAATGTTTTTTAGAGTATTGTCTGATTCGCGGGATATTGAACGTGTTTTAACTGCTGTTGAAGATGATATTTATTAGAAAGTGATTTTTATGCAATTTTGAGTATTTTAATGCAGATTTGAGGTAAAAGTCGTTTCCTCGATACTTTCTTTTATAGGAACGAACTTGATTCGCTGCGAAGTCTTGTAAAAAATACCAATATTGTTCTAATTTTTCATCGAGGTGTGAATAAAATTTATGATACGTTGATGAGAGAATTAAGTGTAAAAAATTCATGTTATTGTTCTCTGTCGAGGTGCATAGTTCGCAATTGCAACAAGCGTTTGAAGAAATTGTTAGAATTATTAACTTATATAATTATTAAATTATATATGTATTTAATTAATCGATTTAGTTGATAACTATTTCAAACTAGAATTTCTTAGACGAAGAACATTGCTAACATATTAACATTAAACCTACGGCCTGTTTCAAAAATATACTGGACATAACATCGAACTTAATACGACCCTAAATTTCATTTAAAAACTAAAATAAAAAGCACGATATTAGCGCAAACCCGTTTCATACTTCGAAAGTCTATGTTTTCGCCAGCTCGTCGGCGAAAAGGATAACCGCGTGGCATTGACAACGCGATGGAACGGTGAAAAGGGAACTTTCGGTCCGGTAGGAGCGTGCTAACGAACACGCGTGTAGGACTTTTGATACCTGTCTGCAGCGAGGCTCGAACAGTAAATCGAAATTGATTTACGGGCAACCCCTCCGCTGCCGTCGCTGTTACCTGTATTACCAGCGAGCGGCGCGGCGCGCGATTTACTACCGAGTTGATTAGCACAGTCGAGCTTCTATAAACGGACACGGATTCGTAGTTACTGCTGTCGTTACTGTCCTTATTATTCAGCCGTTTGACTAGCTGCGAGACGCGCGAAATTGTAGGTTGTAATCCGCGTCTTGTTTGACGAACGGCTGCCGCTGCCCCGCTATCCTGTAATTGTTATTGCTCGCCCGCGGAGCTTTGCGCGGGACCGACGCTTTCTGCGCCCGGCCGCGGCCGGCAGACATTCGGGTCGAGCGAAAATCGGTTGCCATGGGTTAATGAATCGTATACGAATTATATATAATATTACTATATATTTACTATAATAACAGTAAACGACAAAGTTTAAAACGCATTGATTTTATTTCAAAATGGACTGGAGAAGCTGAAGCTTTCGATTTTTAGTTGATGAAGGGGTCTTAATAAACACTGAGCGTCTTATTCTTTTTGGCAGGTACTTTCACGTTTACCTTTCTTAATGTTAGTTAAACTATTCTCCCCGTGATGAAGGTGAGAAATCCGAGAGCGAAATGAAGACGCGGCTCGATGAATATTTTGCAAGTCTGAACTGTTTTGGAGAGAGGGTAGAATGGGGATTGCTGAGAGATGGAAGGTAACGGTTTATATACATAATAAAGCAATCTTAAACAACAAATATCGTGCATTGATTTCGCGTCAAAGAAAGGAAGGAACTTATGGGTCACCCTACTATGACTACAATTCATTACAGAATTTTTCAAGAAAACCAAAAAATACCTCATCAAATTGCAATAAGAAACAATTAAATAGATTACGTGCCGCTGTAAAAATTGCTGCTGCAAATGGCCTACGAAGAGCCTAAAAACGTCCATAAAACGTTAAACATTAAGATGCCGTTCATAAACATTAAGATGTTCTTTAACCCCTTAGCTTACAATGACGTATGAGAGACGTGATAGTTTTTCGGGGCCAAACATAAACAAAACGTCTCAAAGACGTGGTAAGTCTACCGGACCAAACATAAACAAGACTTTGGGCCCGCACAGTTGGAAATCAAATCGTAAGGCAAGGGGTTAAATGTCTAAAGGACGTCGTAAAAGACATCTTGATTATGGTATTATTATTTTATTGTATTTTGTTGTATTCTATTGTATTTTATTGTATTTTACTGTATTCAATTCTATGCCATTTTATTTTACTGTATTCAATTGTATTTTACTGCATTTTCCTCTTTATCCTTCTTCTACCTTCACCGCATAATTGCCGAAAGTTCTGCCAACTGTTAAAGGCGAGGGCGTTCGGTCGTTTCCCTCCAGCCTCCGGGACAACCTGTACAGTTTCCAGTGAAATCGAAGATCGTTTTAAGGGGAAAGAGAAATGGTACCGAACCGTTCCCATATCGTGTTTCCGTGGGATCAGGAGTATTTACTTTCTCTGATCTGAGGATGCTCTATTGAATTACCGTGTAATTGGAGTACAATATCATCCTCGTAACCTCTATCATCGCACCCAGACGGCCATAAAACGAAGCACCGTGGCAACCCGTGGCAATATACACGCCATAGGGTGAGCAGAGAAGAAGCGGCGCGACCTCGAGACCTTTCGCGATCAAGGTGCCGGCGAGCATAAACCTAGAACTTAGATCTGCAGTTACACCGACGAGGATCAGCTGATTAGAATCTTTCCACGTTGATCCTCTGAGGAAGATCTTCAGATGTTAGCTATAAATTGTTAGCAAAATGATCACGATCCTCGTAGCAGGATGATCGATGTTTTCACGTGTGCTTGCTTTCACATATGGGAAAAAAAGATGATGGAGAATTTTATATTAATTTCCGCATAATGTAGAATTAATTCTCGTATGATAAATTACTTAAATAATAATTATTGTAAGTAGGAAATAATATTCAGTTTTCTAATCTTGTATTGCTTATTATTGTGGAAATATTAGCAATAATCGAAAAATTAATATATCGACAGAAGTAAAACGAAGCTTTCGTAATTAAAAACAGTGTCCTTATACATATAATATACATATTGTATACATATATATATATAATATATCTATACATCTATATTACATACTTATTATTATTATAACCATATCCACATGTCATAAAGTAAGTACAGTAAATGCTATAAAATAGTAATATATCTTACAAAAAGAATCAATAGTTAACAATGAATAAATCAATAATAACATTGTAACATTTAAGCAACACCTTCTTCGCAATCTTGCGCATATTTTTGCAACATGATCAACCCTTGAGAGCTCGACGATATACAGTGCGAAGTAAGAGACGAACGAACGAGCAACGTCGCGCCTTCGACGTCTCCGAAGAACGCGTCGCTAATCCGTTCGCACACAGAGAGAGCGTCATTTGCGTGCCGAGGTCCGGCCCCGTTTCTCGGAGCAGTTTAACCCTTTGAGAACGAGTGGCGAGTCTCGGTCGCCGCGGCGTGTTTCGTTCGACAAAACGAACGAGAGGCGACAGTCCTTGTTTATGTTAAGATATAAGTGCATATAATCGTATATAAATTATATTTGTACTATATATCAGGTTGGAAACTATGAAACGGGCGTTTCTGTATAGCCTGTGTTCAGCTGCGGCGCCCGTTTCATAGTTTCCAACCTGATACAAATTAAAATAAATTTGTATACAAGACACGCGACACATCTGAGAAAATCGCCTCGTCCTGCTATCTCACTTCGCCCCAAAAAGTCGTCGTCCGCTAAGGGTTCAAAGCAGAAACGCGCGAATTCCGCTGACAATTCGCGAAAAGGCTGTTCTCGACGACGGCGACGAAAGAGCAGGGGAACTCGAGGGGGAGGGGAGGAGGAGGAGGAGGCCCGGCTCTCGCCACGGTTGCCGATGATAACGAGCAACGGTGCTCGCACGCGTTGTCGCGGGGGCGTGCACCGTCAGCTGTCGTCGTCGTCGTCGTCGGCGCGCGAAAATGTGCCGTTTCATTCCACGGGCATAAAAGGCGCCGGCTTCGTTTGATAACGGATCGCGCGCGTACGCGCCGTGGGAAGCCGCCGATAACAGGGGCCCGCCGTGCTGTTGCACGTGCTTCGACCGCGACGCGATGCAACCTGTGCGTGCACGCGAAGAACATATGTGCCGAGATACCGCCGCGGCCGTTGATACGCGAGCACCGCGCGATGGACGACGCGACGTTTTTGTCCCTTGTCACCTGGCCGTGCCGCGATATTATAATGACCGGTGATATCGGCCGGCCATGAGAAACGCTTTCCCGACGTCGAGACCGGTTCTCGCGTGATTTTTCCTGAATTCTTGTGACGTTGATGCTTGAATAGAATATGCCTCGTTTAGGTTGAATGAAGAATTTTGTGGAGATTGGTATGATTGTTGGAGTTTTGTTTTAATGCTTTGGCAGAATTGTTTTGTGATGCATCTAGTGGGTACTGGATGTCTTAAAGACGTTTATAAGTCGTTCGTAAGCCGTACATAAGTCGTCTAAAAGCCGTTTAAAAGACGTCTACATTCATCCATAAGTCGTCGCTTTTTAGAAGTCTACATTTCTACCACAGGGCGTTTCTAAGCCATTCCTAGGCTCTTCATAGGCCGTTCAAAAGACATTCGGAACATCTTAAAGATCAACCGATTTCAATTAAATTTCCAACATTCATAAAAGTTTCCGAAAAGTACCAAATTCATTGACTACATTTTTATTATAGGCTCAGTTTAAAAAGTGAAAGATGACAGTTTTTTAAAAATATTCTTGTTATTCTAAGTAATAATAAAATTTGAAAATAGTTATACCATTTTAGAAGTGTTGACTCAATTTTGCTCTCCGCTGTATATAGTATCTGCCTCGTGTCAATAGTAAACTATGGACTGTGCATTTAAGCATTGATTATTCATTTTTAACAAAAACAACTAATTTCCAAGCTAATTTTAAAAGAATTCTTCTATGTTATATAAACTAAATAACATACGACTAAATCAATTTTTATTCAACGAATATTTCTATGCCATATACAATTCATCAAAATAATAACAACGAAAAAGAAAATTTCACTAAACATATCGTTCTTATAATCGCCATAAACAATTTTTATTACGCATAAAAGTCCACAGTCCTTTCATTAAAATAACATAACAATGTTCAATATATATCTAATATTCATAAAACCTATATTTTCCAATTTGAATCTGACGAAGTAAAATATAATAATATTATTTCGACACTGGGTCAAGTCGACCCGGCCACCGCAGACCGATGACTGACTGTGTTTCTTTCCGCAAGTAAACAGTAGCACGTGGAACAGCAGACGGGCCATCAAGGAAAAACATTATTATACGAAAGTTCTTCGGCCTCGTATTTTCATTTAACTACATCCGCGAGATTAATATTTATACACTCAGTCTGTACGCCGCGAGCCGGCGTAATCGCCGTTTTCAGAGATCATGAATAGTTATGGGTAATAATATTTCAAGCGATTCGTCAGACGACCGTCTGGGAAACGAGGAAAAACCATTATTGAGAACATTCGCCTGCATATTTAGTTTATTTAGTGTATTCAATATATTTCGCATGTTCAATACATTTAATATATTTAGTATATTCAATATATTTAGTATACTGAATATATTTAGTATATTTTGTATATTTAGTGTATTCAGTGTATTTAGTATACTGAATACATTTAGTATATTTTGTATATTTAGTGTATTCAGCGTATTCAGTGCATTTAGTATATTGAATACTAAATGTAGTAAACTAATGTAGTAAATTTAGTACATTTCTATATTTAACATATTGATTATATTTATTATATTTATCATATTTAGTATTTTTAGTATATTTAGCATATATAATGTAATATACGTTTACTAAGAAAATCGAAATTTATGCGACACGCACCTCCTGTTAACTTTACTAAAAAATTTAATGTTCCAAAAAATGAAATGCATTCAATAAACTGCAAAATTAAATAATCTTCCATATTTCAATATTCCATTCAAGAAAAAAATCTCTACCTTCAAATCTCCATAAAAATTCCATAAAAACTCCATTTATAAAATATAAATTATGTTACATACTATGCCTCTTTAAACCACATAATCCTTTCGCCAAATAATTTTTGTTTAATAAATAAACATTGCTCCAAGATTTCGCTAGGGATCGATGGATAACGCCATAAGATCGAAAAGAGATCGAAAGAAGGAGCACCCCTTTGAACTCCCGTAGAAAAACCGGGGGAAGAAAAACTGCGCGGCAATTCTAATCCCGCGGTCGATTCATTAATAGTAATGAACTGTCAATTAAGCGATCAAGCAGGCTCATTAATTATCCAGGCACGGCTCTCGACCGCGCCGGTTATTTTTGCCGCGGAAATCGGCGCGGCGCCGGGAGCGTATTTGCCCGAGGAAAATCGCGGGGACTCGGGGAAAATTTCCAGCGTGCCCCTGGCCCGGCTCGACGCGCCCCTTGCCACACGCCATTTGTTCAGTCGAGTACCAGCGTCAATTCCCTGTGAAATTCGAGCGTCCTGTTATGCGTCTCATGTATATGCATGGCCGGCCAATTCAGCGTTTTAACCGCGGGTCCCATGGCCGCCGGGAAATCGGCCCCGAGCAACGCCTCGAACAACGATCTCTCCTTCGAATCCGGCAGACCTTCGTCTTCCCCAAAACCGGGCTTTCAACCCCGTTAAACTTCAGCGGCTTCGAGGCACCAGAAAATTGTTCTATCACGTTGCAAAATAATCTCTATGCTATTTTAAATACTATTTTAAACTATTTTATAGATTATTTTTATACTATTTTAATAATTGTTAAGGTTATGTTATGTTAGTACGAATCCCAAGAATCAATTGTATTTGCATAATGTGCACTTTGTTATGTAAAATGGAAATACTATAAGTCGGAGAAATTATTGTTGATTTACAGTTAAATTGGCTTCGAGCGCAAAGGGTTAATATCTGCCGTGTTTCGACGGAATTTTCGCTTTTTCCTTTAAATAGGCGAATGTTTAACTACGCTCCAGACACCTTGATAATATTTTTAAAAAATCAGTATTATTTATACTATTTATTTTCTGGAGAGAAGGTGAAGGGTTAAAGTTGACTCAGAGAAATTAGTGACAAGGAAAATTAAATTCGAGGCATAGGTTGATTGTTAAAAAATAATCAAAAATAATATAGATAAATAGAAGAGAGTAAGAAGAAAAATTTTTTTATGTATTTCTAGCAAATTACAGAGATGCTATATAAGCACTACTTTCTTTAGTTATTTAGTTATTTCAAGCTTCCGCGGTTGGAACTATTTTAAACAATAATAAGGTATTTTCATATTAATTTTAAGATTTATTTATTTTCTTATTTTATTTTATTTTAATTACACCGCTAAATTATATAAAGTAGTAATAAATTATATAAAGTAGTAATGATTACTATTTTATATAAAATAGTAATAAATTATATAAATTAGTAATGAATTATATAAAGCAGCAATATATTATGTAAAGTAGTATTAAGTTATATACTATAGCTCGTCCAAAACAATTCTGCATTTCGCGTTAAAATAGCATCGACTGCAAAGGGTTAAAGAAAAGCTCGAACTTGGCGCAGAAAATCATAGAACAGAAACAATTCTTGCAAGAAAAATCAAGCTTTTTTTATCATTAAATGGAGAAGCAGTCCAACGATTCCCTTGTCTTTCCGTCTAATCGGAAAATCAAACTGCGCGACAGGTGGCGAAACAAATTGTCCGCGCTCCCGCATAACATCGGTCGTCGCGCACAATCGTGAATTAACATTAAAATGTGTCGGGTCCCGGCATAAATCGACGAACCGATACGAAAGCAGAAACGGTCGGTCGGTTTTTGCATGGTAATGGCCGAGGCCTTATCCGCGCATGAATTAGCGAAAGTTGATAACTACACCTCGCCGCACGTTCCGCGCAAAATTTTCAACGATTTCCTGGCTCGCGCACGAGCCGCGTTTCGAGATCTGTATTCCGCGTGTCAGCCTCGCACACGTGTCTCTCTTCTACGATCTTCGCGCGGCCCCGTCTCTCGCCCCGCCGCTGGTTCGCCGCATCTTGACGCGAGAAGTTCGGATCGTAAATCCTGTGCGCGCTCTATTTCGCTAGAATTTATCGCGCGGTTCCGGTAATACGCCCTTTTAAACCCTCAATGGCGCCTGTAAAGGACGAACCAATTACTTGACACCGTTCTCTGTACTACAGAGAATTGTTTCTATTTTCAGACCTACTGCGCCGTCCTTATCCGCAACAATACAGTTTCTGCTAATTGATACTGAATACTCTTTTGCAAATATTGTTTCATCTTTCGACAGAATATGCTGCACGAGTTTCTCTATTTTATGTTTATTTAGCTTATTTTTATTTAGTTTATATTTATTTAGTTTTCCATTTATGTACTTTGCATTTACTTAGTTTTTATTTGCTTAGTTTGTATTTATTTGTTTTGTATTTATTTAGTTTATATTTATCTGTTTTATATTTCTTTATTTTGTAATTATATGTTTCATATTTATTTACTTTGTGCTTACTTATTTTGTATTTATTTATTTTATATTCACCTATTTTATATTTATTTTATTTTATATTAATTTACTTTATATCAGTTCACCGTATATTTATTTAGTTTATATTCATTTACGCTTATAGCAATTTATTCAACTCTTGAACGCAAAGATTCTTTCGAATCCCAGCGTTCCTCTGGTTCACGCTTCACCCCTCGTCCCTGCATCATATATTCTGTCACTTTATTTTACATTTCACGTGCTCGTCTTCGTCGCGTCCTCTTCCACGTGTCGTATTCCACGCGTAGTCTCGCAGCATTGATCTCCGCTGTCCCACAGCGAGATGCAGAAACCCGGATAGTCGAATATGTGTTTGCGCTGATAAAGCTCTCGCCGCGCGTACGTTTAAGTTCAAGGCAGTCGAGCTAGTTTCGGAATCGGCGGCCGCGCGAAATATTTACTTCGGTTGTCCCACGTGTCGGGAAACAAACGGCATTGCCCGTCGTGCAATCGATCAAAGTTCCAACGTTTGACACGTGTGCGGTTAATATTCATTACAGCTCGCTGAAATGCCTCTGTTTAATCTCGTTATACAATGAGAACGGAAATTTTCATAAACTGTTGCATATTCCGATGAGCGCTAATGCTCGTGGCCGCGAGTCAAGAACTTTCGAGATACCGTACATAATGTTGTTGCTCCCCGCGTCTTCGAAATTTTTGCGGACGCTCTGCGAACAGTCGCATGATCGAATATGTTTAAAGAAATGAGAACTGTGGTTCGATTTGCATGAGAAGTTGATAGCAGGGTATTAAATAATAATGGGCGGGTTATTGTTATATTTATTAATTTATTTATTTATTGGAAGGACTTCGGAGCCCGCTTGCACGATGTTAATAAACAAATAATTGAATTTATTATTATTAGATAACGAACGCCTGGCTCGAGCAATTAGTTACAATAAAATGTTAACTACTGTTAGGTTAAATTTGTAACATTGCTACATTTATTAGTGGAGTCAGAGAATAAATCAGAATCACTGCTTGCTGAATTAACCCTTTACGCTCGAAACCATTTTAACTGTAAATGTGAAATAATTTCAGTATAAATCACGTCAACTTGATGTTTATTATTATGAAAGTTACTTAAAAAAAAAAAATAAATCAATCCCTCCCCTTTGACGTCAATTGCATTCAGAAATGTAACAAAAGCCCAATAAACAAACACATCGATCGTCTAAAAATCCCAAATTTTCGTCTATCAGCAATTCTTTACTAAATCACGAATTTTCGTCGCACGGACGAATACGCGTTAAAATCCGCGATCGCTCGGCTGCCGTGCCAACAGTCCGTGAGCTCTCGATTCAGAATCACGTCAGCCTCGGCACGAGGATTCCTAGAGCACCTAGAGGAATTCCTTGAAACGGAGGATTGAACGAGAGGCTCCGTCGCGATCTCGGCACGGACCGGGAATTAATTGGTAGCGGGGGGTGGCAGCGGCGGTGGGCTGCCGACGATGAGGAGGAGAAGACGAAGGGCGGCGAGAAGGTTCGAGGGGAAGGATCGAGGTTAACAAAGCACGGGATCGTGTCCGATCGAAATTCGGGGCTTCCTTTTGTGACGGAGGCCAGGTAGGCTCTGCCTTGGGTATCGGTGGCGTTCAACAGGTGGTTCGCGATTGTCATCACACATGTGCGGATTAACCACCGCCTTCTCTGCTCTCTCCATTTCTCTCTTTGTCTTACTCTCTCTATTTCTCTTTTTTCACTCTTTTTATTACTTTCTATTTTTTTCTCTCTATTTCCCTCTTTCACTCTCTCCCCTCTCTCTCTCTATTAGTCTCAATTGGTCCTCTTTCTCGCTCTCTCTCTTTCTTACTCTATATTTCACTCTCTCTCTCTTTCGCTCTCTCTTACTCTCTCCCTCTCTCTCCCTCTCTCTCTCTCAGTCTCTCTCTCCTACTCTCTCCCTCCCTCTCTCTCTCTCTCTCTCTCCCTCTCTCTCTCTCTCTCAGTCTCTCTCCCTATTACTCTCTTACTCTCTCACTCTATATTTCTTTCTCTCTCTTTCGTTCGCTCATTCGCTCAGCCAACGCATAGTTTTCCCTCGACGCCCTCCGTCTTCGTCCGCCGCGAAGTAGGAGCGCGCGCGCAACGCACGCTCGTCTCACACGCTCGTCCGTCTATTTGTCAGGCATGCTCGCTATCGGTGTACATACAGGAAAAGAGCACCAGAGAGGGAAAGAGTGTGAGAGAGAGAGAGATAGTGAGAGGGAGGTTACCGCGACGATGGGTCGCTCGAGACGGCGAGCATATGTAAGGTTCAGAATGTAAGTGCATTCACAAGAGGTCCCTGCCTTTTCGCCCCGTCATTGGACACCAGTTGCTCCGAACCTCCGCGTCAACCACGCTCGAAAGCTCCCCGTTCCCGGAGCTAAGATCGCGGGATAAAGCGGAAGCTCCCGTTTCGGGACGCCACCACACCCCCCACTCTCTCTCTCTCTCTCTCTCTCTTTCTCTCTCGCCCGTAATTGCCACCGTTAACCCTGTTGCTGGATTTTGACGCGACCCCGCGCTGTCCTCCTCCCTCTCTTATTGTTTTTCGTGCCGCCGCCACCCCCGCTACCAAGCCCCTCGTCAAACCCCTCGAGAGGACGATGCGACTACCGATGGCCACCTCGAAACACCCCTTCTTCTCAGCCCTCGAGGACCCGCGGTGAGCCGCGCCGATTCTTGATCGCTGACGCGAGCACTATGATCTCTAAAATTTTTTAGCGAGATTGTGGATGTATTGATGTTACAATTTATTGATTGGTATTTATTAAAATAATATTATAAATTGATTGGCATTTATCGAAAGAATATTGTTATTTATTAATTGGTATTTATTGAAAGAATATTATAATTTATTGATTAGGATTTATTAATGAAGGTGAAAGCATCCCTTCGTTACAGACGAAGAAATGAAAATAGATTTGATGCAGTCGTTGTAGGAGCACGGTATAATTGGTAAAAATATGTACATATATATTTGAATTTTTTACATATTTAATTCATATATATATATATATTCGATATTTTTATTGTACTCGTGCGATGACTACGTAAAATCTATTTTATTTCTATTATATTTCTTCTTCTGTAATAAACAGAATTTCTACCAGTATACACGAA
The DNA here is from genome assembly GCF_028453695.1 of Augochlora pura. Classification (NCBI taxonomy): domain Eukaryota; kingdom Metazoa; phylum Arthropoda; class Insecta; order Hymenoptera; family Halictidae; genus Augochlora; species Augochlora pura. The sequence continues at coordinate 8,554,329 of NC_135778.1, forward strand.
TAAATAAATTACTATTACTATTATAGCATTATTTGTATTAATATTTCTGCTGAATTTATATTTTTATAAAGTCTGCATCTTTTTATTTATTTTTCCGTAACAAAGGCAAGATGAAGTAAGAAATAGAAATAAAAGCCAGGAAAAGTGTAGCGTATTTAATTAGTACATAATAAATATAGTAAAAATAAATAAAAATTATATAATACAATATATATGCTCTTAAACAGTTTATTAATGAATAAGAAAATATATCAAAGCACTAGACTTCCAATAGTACGAAGAACAAATAGTAAATTCCCCAATTTTGCATCTCACTGTAATGAATATTTAATCTTTACTAAGGTTTAAATTGTTTTGCATACGTATCTTCTATAACCGAAGCATTGACGTCACAGGTAATTAAGATCACTCCGGAAATAGCAGATACCGTTTCGTCCACGTTTTCTATAAGGATTCTTTAGGAACGCCGTGTCTGATCATGAACGTCACGATCTACTCAATCAACTCTGTAAAAGTATCTTTAGAAGACCTACTTTGTGACAATTTTTCTCAGAGAACTCGTTACTCTCTAATTAACAATAACCGTATAATTGTAAAGAGTACATCTTATAGAAGATTTTAGTATATTTTTGTGACTAATATAAATTTTTATTTCTTGGTAAAAAAAGTGATCAAAATCGAAAAGCTTCTACTTGGGTCATAATTATAGAAGAAATAGTATGGGGTTAAATATGGGGTTTTCTAGGGGACGAATATATTCCTCTTAGTTCTATACAAATTTTTCTTTTCATGGCTATAATACTTTAGGAGATAATGGTCCGTTCGCACTTAAGCGAGGACACACTGCGGATATGAATAATCCCATTAACGGCACTGCCCTGCCGGATTAGGTCTAATAAGGGGATCAACGTGGCTCGAGTTAGTGTAGTTCATTAATTTTTCGTTTTGACAGTTTTACCGCGGAACCGTACACGCTTAGTCAAATTATCAAGGCAAACGACAAACTGTTAAGCTCTCGTTTCTACTAAATACTTGCATAAATTAGATATTATTAGTTTAATATTTTATGCTTCTGCTTTTTTCTATGTTTTGTATTTTATTCATATTTGTGTGACTGCTACATTATTATTATCATTATTATAATTATTATTATTATGACTATTATTATTTGGCAGAGTAATTGGCAATTTATTAAATAAATTACTGTAACTTTGTGGACACTTTTGGTCCAGAAAATTAGTTGACAATAACTACGAATAATGATGATTATTATAGCAAAAAATTTATTCAGTCAGTAAATAAAATTATTATCCTTATTGGGGTCAGTGAGAACCAAAAGGTTCGACAGAGTAATTACCAATTTATTAAATAAATTACTGTAACTTCGTGGACACTTTCATCCCAGAAAATTAGATAACAGTACCTACCGAATATTTAACTTCCGATTCGTGTAAATAAATAGCAATCAACTTGCGATCATTTCAGTGGACAGTCGCCATCGTTGACCGAATCACGAAACAGCGAAATCCGCGCGGCGTATTAACGGTATCTAAAGTCTCCGCGCTCCGGCGGTCGTTCGCGTCTAACGCGTCCACCTCTATAAACGCGAATAGAAGGATATTTGGGGAAGCAAATCCCCGAGTCGTAAAGAACGTTTACTGATGGCTCCTCGTTCGAGGACACTGGAACATGACTAATTAGCGCCGAAATTGCCCAATTTGCTAGGATAGTACGGAATATTGCATGAAGATGACGCGAACGACGGACAGACGTAGAGTAGGAGGGAGGGCGGGGTGGAAGGTTTGCCCACTTAAATTCTCGTTAAAGTCCATTTCTAATTACACCGTCCTACGGCCATCTAATTAGGGAGCCACTCTCCATAAAGGACATCTTTAACGAGCAGTTTCGACTTATTAACCACACAGCTCGCGTCTGCGATTGATCGTTCGAGTAGGGGTCGCTCGCATTAGCGATCGTATCCTAATCGACCGGCAATTGATTATTAATGTTAATCGTAGCAATTACGAGCGTCGATCGATTATCAGAAATCGTCGAATCGCGTGTATTAGTTTGAATTAAAACATCGACGTTTTAATTGCAACGAGTTGAATACGAGGAAAAAGAAATCGTTTCGTTTCTTTGCGGATTTAATGAGTTGCAGATAGCGCGATAATATTCGTTCTTGACGGACGCGCATCGATCAGCTGTTTCATAATGTGCGATGATGATTTTATAAGAGCTGTTTAAGGTTGTGTTAAGAACATGGTGTAAAATGTTAATACTAGAATGAGTGGTTAATTGTTTCTTTCATTTGCAGTTCTTTGTGGTGTGAAAATATTTTTATAGTATATATTGGGTACATGTATATACATAGAATTTTTAAATACACTTCTATGCTGATATATAAAATTTTTACTGAAAATATTCTACATTGTATTAACTTTATATTAGATAGTAGATTGCATTGTGTTACGTTATATTATGTTATATTACATTACAGTGTTTTACATTGCATTACATTGCATTAAGTTGCATTAAAGTGGAATAAATTACACTACATTGCATTAAGTTGCATTAAATTGCGTTACATTGCATCACATTGCATCACATTGCATTACAATGGACTATATCGCATTAAGTTGCACTACGTTGCATTCCATTCCATTATATTATATTATATTACATTATACATTATATATTTTTAATAGAAATTTTTAGGTACACTCTTTTATTGAGGTACACATAAGGTATATATGCTGTATAATATAATATAATATATAATCTAAAATATATAAGAATATTTCTATGAAAAACATTTAGATATTTACATATTTTGCGTGTTAGAAGTATAACAATAAAAATCCTCTACCATTTTCCAAAATTAATCCTAGTCCCAATATAAGCAACATTAACCCTTAATGTTTGCTATTGTCACCGTATTAATCGACAGCTACCGAGTCTCATTGTCCGAGAGACGATCGTAGGTGGGCGACCGATTGTTATGTACAAAATAGTATCTCGTAAAGCCGATCCAATCCCGGGCGACAATCGCCGGATACACGTGTCCAGCGACTTAGAAACTGTCGACAACAGTTTTATGAGTCACGGCTACTCGGGATACCTGAAGGCGTGCGCACTCGGTGCATTGACTCATCGAGTAACGTCGTCGGTGCCCCGTTGTCCAGGCAGGAGCGGTCCACGCTGCTGCTGTTGCTGGACGGCTCGGATACGGATGATTGCTGTCTGTTGCGTGACGTAGTTACAATACACACCTTAACCTTTTAGACACGGCTGGATTTTGCGCGAATTTTAGATCTAAACTAAGACGTCCATTTTACGTCCAGTTTAAATCTAAAATAAGACGTCTTAAAGACATTCATTTTACGTACATTTTAGACGTGAAATAAGACGTCTTAAAGATGTCCATTTTACGCCCATTTCAGGTTTAATTTTCTTTAATTTTAAAATGGACGTTTACAAGACGTCCTGAAACGTCTTTTTTCTAGCTGGATCGAAAACTAGACAATTTGAAGATTCTATATCATGAAACGTCCAGACCTAAAATGTACATAAAACGGACATCTCTAAGCTGTCTACTACTTACTACATTAACAAAATAAAATCAATTAAATACTCCCTTAATTTATTATTAGCCCGAAACAAACAATTCGAAGCTACTAACTCTATCACAAATATAATTAACCCTTTGCACTCGAAGCCATTTCAACATGAAATTTAAAATAATTTGAATACGTATATGAAACCGAGTCACATAATTCATATAATATAACAGTTACAATTGTTAACAACTTTTTAAATTTAAGCTCAGCTGATATCTATAAAAATAATTTTAAAACGGGTGTAACAATTTTAATGGCGCCTCAGAGTCGCCGCTCGAGTGGAAAGGGTTAAAAGAAAGATTAAAAAACATTTCCCTTCACCATAACCTACAAATTCGAAATCCCACCCCATTCACAGCCCACGTCGACTAGAGCGCGCCAACGCCGACCGTACAAATAGCTTCGTGGTCTCAGATTTTCACCTGCGAGCTGCAAGTCGCCGCAACGACGCCATCAATCCCGGGAGAGTGAACTCGTGCCACTCCGTGCGGCGGGTGCAGGCCGTCCATAAATATTAATGGAATGATTTCGCGCGTACCTGTTTATCAGATCAGTGCGCCGCGGCCTCGACGGGGTTAAGTGCGCGTTGAGATTGACACAATCTAATTACAAATCAAGACTGTCGGAGGCGCTGTCAGAAAGCGAACGCGGCGTGCCGCTGCGGGGGTGAAAAGACGGCTAAGGTGCCGCGGTCAGACGCATCGCGACGCGACGACCATGTTGAAGCGTCACGGTGTCGTCAGTAATAGCGACGAATTGTGACGTTATATGTGTGGACTGTATTAAAAGTAGGACCGGAATTTAGTGATGAAAAAACTGATATATTTAGCCTTGTAATATTTACACCTTTCCTTTGGAGGTCCGAGGTCCTCGAATTCTATTCCAATTCTGACGTTTGAAAAAATATTGTCTCTCGAGGTAAACTGCTACCCCTCTCACGCATTTCTAATGATACGCCTATGATACATTTTGCCTATCGAGGCCGAGAGAAGCGAAATCCTAAAGTTAAGCAATAAAGTATGCATTCTCTCGGCAGGGCAAGTAATTGAAGTCTAAATCGCATGCCAGATGGTAGCCAAAAGTCCTAAGCTCAGAAATAGGCCCGTCCGTGTCACAAAGAATATTAGCGCTGGCCACTAAAAGACCAGCTAAAAACGCCAACCGGAAGAAGGGAGGATTCTGCTGCGACGCGAAACGTGGAAAAACGAGGGATTGATCCCGCGGCGTGGATCGGACGTAGCCGCGCGCGGCACGGCTGAGCACTCTCCGCGGAAAATGGGAATATCCGGGGAGCGGCGGACCGAGTGGCCCCGGTAATTGTGAAGCCGGGTTCCGCGCTCCTTGGCGACGTTTCTCCCCCGCCCCGACGTCACGGAAAAACGATGCTACTGCCGGGCCCCGGCCAATCGATTTCAATTAGCGAAACTGCCGCGCCCAAGGACATTCCTCCCCAAGTACCGTTTACCTCGAGAGGGCCTCCGGGCCACCGATCGCGCCCCACCCCTCTCAGTCTCTCTCTCTCTCTCTCGTTCGTCGATTTTAATTGGCAAAATTCCCGAAATGCCTCGCCGCCGGTGCTCGTGACTGCTGCCGCTGTTAGCCGCTGGGCTCTCGCCGTACCCCCGAAAATCCCACGCGAAATCGAAATCTATAGAAGAGCACGTCGAAGAAGTCCTCCGCGCAGACGGTCGCTTTACTCGTGGCCTTCTGTTTTTCGTTCGTGGATGGGGATCTGATCGAAGCGATCGGAGGCCTTCGGGAATATTCAGAGAAATGTTTGGAGGATTTTTAGAAGAGTATTTTTTGCGCTTCATTTGCTGTAATGTTACAAAAAATAAAAGATTGTTGACGTGAGTTAGATGTCGATGTTAGTAATAATAATCGAGCTTTGATCGTTTATACTATTTTTAGGGATTTTTACAACCTTTCATAGTTAGGGGGTTGGTATAATAATACACAATTTAATATTAAATAAACGATAATTGTTATTGTCAGTGATGACAGCGAAATTATTTAAACTGTGAATACTTATACAATATTTAGAAATTTCTTCGACCCTCCAAAGTACCATACTGTACTATACTGTACTAAAAAAACAATCTACATAAATTAGATCTCAAGTTTAACAACAATAATCGAACTGCGATTACTTATACAAGTCTTAAAAATTTCTTCAACCCTCCAAAGTGCAATATTTTATAAAAATAAAATAAACAAGAATGTACATAAACCAGATCCCAGTATTACCAACAATGATATCATAAACAATTTTAACACAACAATTTAAACAACAATTTAACCTTTAAACAGGTTAAGAATTTCTTCAACCCCGAATTATACTCAATGCAATATCAACTAAACAACCCTTACCCAAACCTGATTGCCAACAAAATTATTTAAACCACCTCAACAATTTTCATCCCTCTTTTTTCTTAAACATTTCTTCGACCCCCCTTTTATTCTTTTAGACATCCATCCTTTCCCAATAATAAATTTTTCATTCCCCCCACGGATCAACAATTCTTCCGCGTCTGTATCGGCGCGTCCTACCGCGGAATTAATTAATGAGTTAATTAGCTGCCCGTTACCATGAAATTGAAGGGTGCAACGGAAAGTTTCGCGGGCCGAGCCAAGAATGTCACAAGTTAAAAGTCGCGCTGACCCATATCAAGCCCCCTCCCGGTGCTCGCGCGCGACAACCGCCGTGAAACGCCGCCGGCCAATTTCGTCGCGACTTAATTGCGGCAGGGATGAAACGGGGTGCCTCTCGGCGCGGTGCGACACCGTCGTCGGTGCGCGTCGGGTTCGCCCGGGCTCTTCCGCCTCGATTTATCGAGCTCCGTGGCACCGCCGCGTGCCGACGCTAAAAAGAACAGCGAGAGGGAGGGGAGGGGGGATTCTTTGATCGAGGATCCGGCGGTGAAATCGGTTGATTGGCTTCGTTCGACGGCTGGCCGTGCTTGCTCTCCCCTGGAAATCGGACGGGATCAAGGTCGCTCGGAATTACCCCTTAGGAAGTTGGCTTGTTGACCGGTATATAGAGAAATATGTTGGTCCGATGACAGAGTTCCAGGGTACGAAGTTCGTCGACGGACGCGGGTACTTCGACCTTTTTTCGGAGGAATGCTGATTCGACTGTTCGAAAGGTCTCGCTATTGTTTTCGTTCTAGGGGTGGTTCTATTGTGTTATGGGGATGACGGAAAGAGTTTTTACCCCCTTGCAATGAGTCAGGGTTGTAATGAGTATTGTATTTATATTGTATTATATATTAGAGTTGGGTGAACAGTAATTTGATTGTTGAATGACGATTACAATTCGTAGTTTATAATGTGGTACAATTATAATAATATGATTAATATAATGGTATATAATAAAATATGATAGTATAATTTGGTATGAATAGATGAACGAAATTGTAATAATTAATGATGGTTAACGATTACAACTCGTTAATTGTTATAAATTATTCAAAATCGGTTATAATACCTTAGGAAGTAGTACCACTGTGCACTATATGATATTCTATTATATGTATGTATACCTATTATAATATATAATATTCCTATATATAATAACTATAATATATAATATTCTACTGTATATCCACCACATTGTATAATATTCGACTGTATACCTACTATACTATAGATTATACTAATATTAGAATACATTATATATTATACCACTACTACACCATATTTTAATAACTGGTATACTTACTACATTATTAGTAAAAATATTATTATTCCAAATCAAAGAAATTATTAAGTATGTTTGTCCACGGAAACTATAACATAAGTATAGTACCTAAAGAACGGTTACGAGCTCTAAACAGCCAAGAAAGAGTCAACAGCAATTTGCATTACCTATCAGCTGATCGAAACACTTGCAGAAAATTATTGCTATCTGTGTGGTCTATGTGGAAATAAAGCTACGAGAGTATTTTTCGGTTAGCATAATCTCAATTCACCGAGGGAATATAAGCAATGTGCGCAATACAGAAACTTCTCTATCACGAAAGGTTGAACAAACGTATAAAGACTCTCACCAATGCTGACCCATAAATAAATGATTAAAAGGGAGTAACTTTCCACACTTTCATGACAATGAAAACGAAGTTCTCTCGCAGTTGACATTATACTCACAGCTGCGTAGTTTAACAATAATTACGTGCTCTATAGACAGTGTTCGTTAGTGAATTTTTAACAATTGCTTCAATGACAGGCATTTTATCGGAAAATGCTCATTTTCCTGATGTGTTAGCAATTTTGCTACGGAAAATTGATAAGAAAGAAAATGCTATAAATTGATAAAAATTATATATTATGGTATTTTAGTGCTGTAAATAAAACCTCTGAGATATATAGAAACTCTAAAATCTCCGAAATATAAAATTATATAATAAAATATATTTCTATATATATAATGTAAATTTTTATTATTTGAATATGATTCACATTTTAATGTATTTCACGACTTAAAATGATACAACTGCAGCATGTACTATATGCAATTAATGAAAATATAGATAGATCAAATGCAAATGCAATGCAACGACGATAAAAAAATTAAGGAAAGCTGTTAAATAATATTCAATGTCCAACAACCATTAATCTATTATCCGCTGCAATTTAAATATTAATGTCGAGATTATACTGAATAAAGTTCTTAATTATTGATATTATTATTATTTACTTATTTTCAAATTTTATTAAAATATTGACATAACCTCGAATATCGTCCCCATCTCGATTATCAGCGAATAAGCAACGAAATCGGCGAAAGTAAGTATTTTCGAAACCCATTTCGTTTAATTTTCGTCGATTTCCAAATTTTTCGCCCAGTTTCTCGGGAACGCGACGAAAGATTCGAATCTGTCGAAACTGGGCTAGGAAAAAATCTCGGTGGCCCCGTTTGTTAGCGGAACCCCTTGGATAAGCGAAACGCTGGGCGGCATCGGGGACGCTCCGGAGGGACGCTGACGTCGGTTTATCTGGTTCTGCTAACAGGATCAAAGCATAACCCTCCGCGATTGCGGAATTGGGCGCTGTTGAACGCGCGGGACCCTGCCTCCGTCATGAGCATACATTCGCCGTCCGAAACGGTGACTGCCGTTTCCCCGGAGCACCGCTATCTTGGTCAAACAACGGAAAAACAGCTATGTACGGATCTTTATGCAAATTCGCGGTTCCCCGGGTTATTTTATAAGAGCCAGCGCGGACGAAAATTCGACTTCGCCTGCGAAAAAGCCACGGCAACCTTGAACCGTCCGCGTGTCTTACTCTATGGGGCACCGTATGTGAAATTGTACTTGTAGTTCAGGGTGGTAATTAGGTATTTTGTACACTTATGGCAAAAGTGAGTTAGTGATAAAATTATGAGGTTAAAGGCTAAAATTGCACTAATTTTAAGTTATGAAAATTATTGAGAGAAATAGTTTATTTTTATTTAATTTCTGTCTTTTATTGTCGTCTTGGAATATTTATATATTCCAATATATGGAATAATAATAATTATATTATTTCAAGATATATAATAATTCAAGAACCTGTACACTAATTTCAATTCAATTTTAATTCAAGGTCCTATACATTAATTTCAATTCAATTTTAATTCAAAGACATATACAATAATTTCAAGGACCTAACCAATGAATTTCGACAGGATTTTTGAGTCTTCAAACGTTGTTTGACGCTTCCGCGAATTGTTTCCGTCTTTTTTACCAGGATCGTTCGACCAGAAATTGCCGCTGTCTCGCAGGGTTGTTACCGTCGCGGTGGCAGCCCCGGAGTTCTGGAAAAATTCCAAATTCCCATCTCAGCGTTATTTAATTGTTACTTAACCGAAATTATCGCCGCTAGGCTGCAGTTCTAGCGGAACGTTGCCATAACTTCTCCGACGGGGGGGACACGGGTTAAACCCGAAAGGCTCAGAGCAGTAAGAACCCCGTAGTACATGAAGATCGTTTCGTGGGGAGCTGCTTTAATTGCTCGTGCTACAGTCTCGTCCAAGTATAGCGTATCTAGTTGTTTTATCAAAAGATGCTTCGGCCAGAATAAACTGCAACTGTGCTATTTTAATTCTTTGAAGAGTTTAATCTATTTCCATACAATTTCTTTGTCATACAATCTCTTCCAGTGATTGATTCCAGTGAATGTTTACGTGAATATATAAAACTGTATATCTTTTTTCAAAAGCTGTATTTTTCTTGCTTGACTACACCCTTTTCCATAAGATATCAATACAGAAATGCCTGTCTTAAACAAATTCTGATCTTTAGAATTAATAAACTCTGTTATGGAATATTTCAGCCTGTCTTCATTTCTATACTATTTAGCCCGTAGAAACTCGGGCAGATTTTGAGCAGTTTTAGGACGGTGTTGCCATTACACGTTGTTCGGCTGAAGAATGTAACAGCGACCTGTCATAAATAATGTCGGGATTAAGAGAAATAGAACGAACCCTAGCATGAAAAACGTAAACACTTGAGTTTTTCTTCTCTGACGTCAGCGATAAGACGTTGCCAGTAGATTCGCCCTCGGCGCGTGGCTGTTCCATTAACCACCGCGCGAAACATGTTGAATAGCTCGGAATTGTATGATTCCAAATTGCGACTAGTCACAACTACAATCACGCGCTCGCATTTTACCGCATTTTCGTAACTTCCCCACTACCTCTCGGACATTAGAAACTATTAACCCTTTGCGCTCGAAGCCACTGCCACTGGAAATCTGAAATAAATCTTCTATATTTTATAAAATTTTATATTTTACTTCATTTAATTTCGCAATTGTTTTGTACGACGTATGCGTAGTTTTTGTGGGCTAAACAGTATGTAAATGGAGACAGTCTGAAAAATTCCGTACTACAGTTTATTGATCCGAAAAATCAGAATTTCCTGAAGACAGACATTTATGAATTAAACTCGCGTTGGGAAAAGTGTATTGAAACAAATGGGGCACATTTTGATGAAATCAATAGCTTTTGAAAATAGATATGCAGTTTTATATACTCGCCTAAAAATCCGACATTTCATATGCTCGATCCTAATATTTATTGACTGTTTATATCTGTTTGGATGTTTAAAACATGCTTCAGTTTAGCAACTTATGTTTGACGAACAATTATAGTTGTTGTTAATTATTAATGCAGTTAATGCGATGGTTAAATATAAAGAAATGTTTGAATATTGATGACAAGAGAATAGAATTTGATTTCGACTTAAAGGTCGATGCCTAATAGATTTTTAATCGACCATTTTTTCAAATTAAACAATGCTTAATCTAATAAGATATTACTAGATTCTGATTTGTTAAAGTATAGTGTAAGAGTTAATCTTGATGAAATTCTCTGTAGACGAAATTCCCTGTGTCCCTTATGGGATGACAGACCACTTTAAAAATTAAAATAAATCAATATCTCTGTTTTGCTAATTTAAAAAAAAAGGATATTTAACTAATACGTATAGTATGTCCTAAGGACGTTCATTTTGTGTCCATTTTACGTCTGATTGTTTTATTTTGAGGTTATGTCGAGATTATAATAGTCTTTAAGACGTCTTATTTTATATGTTAAAAGAATACTTAATTAGGAACGTCTCTAAAACGTCTTAAAGATGTCCCAAATAGGCGTCTTAAAGAGACATAATATATTATATAATAATGCAAATTAAACCAAACGTCTTAATTTTGGAATTAAAATATTCTCAAGTGCAAAGGGTTAAAAGAACGAAATAACATTCTTTACCGTCTTTACAGTGAGATTTCTAACTAAAAATCTCCGCTACAAGCTAGACTCGTCAAAAGGTTTAAAAAGTACAAAGGGTTAAATCATCGAACAGAATCCATAATCGAGCATTAATTACATAAAATCGCGTTTTCGAATCGATCGAAATTTTCCGAGCCACTCTAAGATCACTATCGCGATCGCGATCGCAGCACGAAGCAACATGGCGGCGCGCAGAGCACGCTGAAGACGGATATCACGGCTGGCCCCTTGTATTCTCGAAGGAGCGCGATAATTCCCGCAACGAAGCGTGAAATTCAACAAGTTTTCATTCTTCCTTCCGCGTCCTGCGGCCGTAGAACCGGACGGACGCCATCGCGAAGCGAGTTTCCCGCTCCTCAATCTCCCTCTCCCTCTCTCTCTCTCTCTCTCTCTCTCTCTCTCTCTCCCTCTCTTTCTCTCTGCTCGTGGAACGCGAAACTAGAAGGAACGACACTGTTTACCGTTAGCACTCGCTACCAGGACCTTGCTCCTGCCCGATTCTGCCCAGCCGACCTCTCTCGCCAGGACATTCCATGGTATGAAATACATGTTGAATAAAAATGTAATTTTGTTGACTTATTTTGTCGAGTTTTCGTCGATTAATTTCGTTGATTTATTATGGCGATTTATTGTGTTGATTAATTTTGTTGATTTATTCTGTAGATTAATTGTTTCGATTGATTTTGTCGATTTCTCCTATAGATTAATCGTGTCGATTTATTCTGTAGATTAATTTTGTCCATTATTTGTGTCGCTATACGTATAAAATGTAATGTAACAGGATGATTCAATTATTTAAATTAATTATCTCTGAACTTGGAATTTTCGCATGTACGTTTTTTATAATGGACACATAAAATCGGCGACGTAATGATAGAGAAAACCGATTACGGTTGTAATATGGGGTCGGTTCTAATCAAGTTATATATCTGAAAATAAATAATAAATATTATTACGCGATTTATATATGTAATATTATATTCGCGACAAATTCATCTAAAATTGAACCAAGTCTATTAATCACTCTTTGCTGTTAGCTAAAGTTGTATATTTAATAATCACCGTTACGTATTATAACTTCTTCCAAAAGTCTAATTTATTAAGACAATCCAAATCTCACAATACGAATTATTATAATTAATTACTATTATAGCAATACATAATATCTAAGATTAAGGAGGAAAATCCAAGATTTATTAATAAACGTTTCTCAAGTTTAGATATACGTAACACAATAACACGTTTCAATTATACTTATAAAACTGAAATAAATAAATATCTTTAACAAACTGAAAGTTAAAGGATTAAACGTTAAACTATAAATTGGCATACGGTAAACTTAAATTATCGTAAAAAGAAAAACCAAAATTCATTAATGCTTTTCTCAAGTTTTGATATACTTAACACAATACGTTTCAATTATACTTATAATACTGAAATAAATAAATGTGGGAATATATTGAATTTAACCTTTATGGTTGCTAGACGCAATTAGATTTAGAATAAGGAATGTCCATTTATTGGCCGTTCCTTTTTTCTAAGGACAGTTTAGCCAGGTCTCCACATAAATATCTTTAACAAACTGAGAGTAATATAATTAAGCATTGATCTACAAGTTGGCGCACGATAAACCTAAATTATCTCGCGTAAAAAAAATTACTACTGTCAAACAGCAATGAATAGTAAATTACAATGAATAGTAATATCGCTTAGTAATAAAAAAAATCGCAGTGCAGAGTGTCACCGAAAGGGTGCTTCCCTGAAGAAGTGAAAACTAGAAAACCGTAAATCCCCGTTTCCCGTCCGTTAAGAAGCGTCAAGGCGCAGTTAAAGCTCCGACTCGATTCGTCCATTACTTTCCCCTGAACCGACTCGAAAAACTTCGCCCGAAGCGAAGAACGTCTCTCTCGCAAGCTGTATGTACATCTCCGAGAGGCGCATACGCTCCGACACCCGGGGCGCAACTTCCAAAGTGCCACGTTCGCCCGGCTTAAGATTTTTACAGAGACGCTCGCAAACAGCGAAACTACAAGATCCCGCGAGAAGGAACAATCCCGTTTGGAATAGGGTGCTCGAGCGCCGCGGACGATAGACGAGATTACAAAGAGGTCCATAAAACAAGATCGCGCGTAGGAGCCGTAACGTCGCAGTCGCCTAACAGTCGATTTCCCGAGCGATAAAGGGGTGCGTCACGCGGTGCCATCAATCGAACGGCGACGTCATCCGTGAATATTCCGTGCGCGATTTGAGCTCCGCGGAAAGGAGCCGCGCATTGTCGCGGCGGATAAGTTCAGGCGGGAAAACGACCGGTGGAAGCTGCGGAGGAGTCTGCTATTTCCAGGGAGACGCGGAAAGTGAGCCGGGGTCTCGTTCCTCCGTCCGAGGGATCGACTGAAACTGTCGGCCGTGCCGAGGTATTCGACCGAGATAATAACGGCGGGAGGGGCGGCGACGTCTTCGAGAGACGCGACGGAACCGTGTCAAAAGTTTCCCGCCGGCGCGGGGCGAACGATAAAAAGTTTTCGTTGTCGATCGTCTCTCGAACGCGCCAGATACGCTTCGCGCTCGTCTCGCGAACCTGCGAAATACGCCCGCCGTTCGTCCGCCCTCGTCCGCTCGCTGTTCGCGGAGACGCGGAGCGGCGGATCTCGAGCGAAGCCGCGAAAAAACGGCGCGGCTGAATAATGGAGACGCGGGGCCCCGCGAGCGGCAGTCGACGGAGCCCGTGCAAATTGGCCGATCGTGTTTCATCGCTTGTGCCGCGCGGTTCTTTTTTTTTTGGACTACGCTAACGCGGCAATTGTCGGCGCGAGTATCTTCGTCGAAATTGTCAGACGTCGGAGGGGGTTGGACGAATCGTTAACAGCCTTGGAGGGAAGTTAACAGAGTTGGAGGGAAGATGTAATTTTTTTGAAAATGGATTGGATGGCTTGGTCATTTTTTAGATGACAGAAGAACTGATCTATTTTGTTATTAATTTTTGTTATTGTTTGAAGTGTTATGGTAATGTTGAGAATTATTGTTAATGTTTCTGGTATATATGTGTAGAAGTTATTAAATTATACGAGTCATAAATTATATTGAAAAGGTTATATTAAAGACTGTATTACATTTAATATATATATTTTATTTTATTATTAATATATTATATCTAATATAGTGTTTAATATAACCTTATCAGTATAGCTTATAATACTTAGTATAGCCTAGATCTATACATATATAATCTTTTTAAAACTGTATTAGATAACATAGCCTTTTTAAAATTGACTTAAATGACCTGATTATTTCTTACATAATCCAAATATGAGTGGCACTAATTCCTGACCAATCTTGAAAATTTATTTTTATTCTATTACATTTGAACAAACTGTATTTGACTAGAATGTTCCAGAAGCAAAAGTGTTATAATTTTGTTCACCCCTTATGACAAATATTAAAACTCTACTTTCAATATAATTAATTAAATTGCTTTAACTATATAATCATTTCGGTGATCAATTATCGCCCTCAAAGATATTAACCCCTTGCCGTGCCATTTCCATTACAATTGCTATGACTAGAATATTTTCGATCGCACTAATTTCTTAGAAGAAACAGAAATTTTATATTCATTGTGTCCATACATTTACTCTAATGTTTAAATATTGGCGATGAGAGAATAAAATTTGATTTCTACTTAAAGGAACGGATAATAAATTCGTATATAACTGCTTATTATTATAAATCTCCATCACGAGTCGGACTCGTTAAAGTACGGCAAGGGGTTAAAAATAGATCTGTCTCGGACCGCGAATTAGCACAAGGAGGCTCGCGTCGACTAAGAAAGATGCACACCGGCCAGAAGGATGCGGGGGGGGGGGCCGGTAAATGAAACGGGAGGGGTTCGATGTTCCCGAGGATCCTCCGCGCGGAGAGGGGTGTAGAGCATTGATCGGATTTGCGGGTGGCTCTCACTCCTCGACGGTCTTCCGGCGAGCTCGTTCGCGAGCCGATTACGGACCTCGGGAAAGCTCCCCGCGCGACGACGACGGCAATTACCGGACGAGTTTATCGCGAAGCACGCTAAAGCACGCGGAAGATTTCCACCACCACCACCACCACCACCACCTCCACCACCCCCTTCGCCGGCCTGTCTCTCCCTCCGCCGCTTCAGTCGGGTCTCGCTTCAAAGGGAACACGGCTCGGGAGAAAGGGGTGGCCGGGAAAAAAAACTGCGAGGGATAAGAAACAGACGTTTCCTTTGTTTACCAAGGAACGCTTTGTTCCTGCCCCGAGGGGTGCGGCGGGCGGGGAGTACTTGGCGTTGTTTAATTTTTAGCACGCGAGCGCACCCTCTCTCTTCTTTTTCTATTTTTTTTTTCCTTTTTCGAGCTTTCTCTTTTATTTTGTTACTCATTCTCTCCCTCCATTTTTCTTTTTCATTTTCTCTCTATTTCTCTCTCCCTCTCACTCTTTTATTCACTCACTCACCCACTCGCTCGCTCATCCACCCTTTCTCTCTCTCTCTGATTCTCGTGTGACGCGAGCGCAACCGCGACGCCGCGCTCCACGCCCTCGAATAAACCGCGATTATGCCGCATAATGTTTGCGCGGAGAAGATTGCCGCCGGTTTATGGCCAATTCCGGTGGAATAAATATCGCCCCGGGGGTTAATTGGCGGCGGCCACGAGGCACGCCGGAATTTCGCGAACGAGTGGCTCGTGACGGATTCGATTTCATTCCGTTCCGGGCCCCGTAATTGCGTCCCCTCCCCTGCCTTTTTTCTTGCTGATCAGCTACGCGAATTCACATTTTTATCAACCGCGCACCGACGGACTTCACGTTATTCCTGTGCCTTTTAGAACGCTGCAACCCTTTTTACCAAACCGAATCGAGCGACTAGAATTTTTTATTTTAACCTGTTAGGCATAACGCGTCACTATAGTGGCTTTCGTGAGTGTTCTGTGCTTTACTCAATTGTTTCATGAATTATTGAAGTAAACGATTAAAGTGGAAGTGTGTATGTACGATGCACTAAGAAAAGAATATATGTAATTAATATTATATATAGCTATATATAGGAAAAAATATATATAAAGAAAAATGTTAATTTAGTTATGAGAACCTTTATTTTTGTGCAAAAGTCAGCCGTGCCAAAGAAGTTAGGTGTCTGGATAGACTAGATTCGTATATAGGGTGTCTAGATTTGTTCTATAGTTTTTATTTAGTAGAAAAATATGTAAACAATGCGTCGTAAAATTGATTTAGGCTGAGACAAATTTTTTATGTTTTTATTATTATTTGTTATCCAGGAAGTAGTGTATGGACGTCTTTAAGACGTCTGGAAGACGTTTGTTGTTGGACGTTTGGGACGTCTTTAACCTTTTCGGACCGGTACAGATAACAAAATTTTATATCTCTTAATATTATATTAAAGCTGGAAGCAACACTTTTTATTTAAAAAAAACACTGTTTCATTAAGCATAGTTTTTATTTAACGCTTAGAACAATCTTCATATAAAGAATGGTTCATGTCATGTGCAAATTTTCGGCTCGTGCCGAAAGGGTTAAGACGCATGTTGTTCTATGTTCAGGACGTCTTAAACATCATAATCTTGACAAAAGTTTGACATAACCTCGCTTTTTGCTGTTTTAACAGTCGCGTATTACGGATCCCATATCGGCATTTACGACAACCTTTAAAATCAATCGATCGCCATAATCGGGAACCGTGAGAGCTGGGTATAATATAACCAAGAGCGTCCACGACAACAGCGAGTAACTTAGGGTCGTCGTTCCGGATCCAGCGATTAGAAAATTACGAGATTCTAATTATGCGCTCTTCCAGGCCACGGCGAAATTGAAACGGTTTTATCGGTTGCCGCTATTAAAACTGCAAACTGCCGAGGCAATCCGCGCTGTTTTTCTCTCACGGTGAATCGAGACTTTCTCTTGAATCAAGAAAGATCCACAAAAGTCTCCTCTGACGGATTATAGTGTCTCAGATGATGAAACTGAAACGGGAAAGTTCTAACTGATCGCGAATTAGACCGGTTGATTTTATAGGAAGAGTCGCGTGGAACGTAAAACGGTGAAAACATAGGAAAAAGATTTAGCTACGATTTTTAAGTAATTAAAGTAATTTGGAGGAGAAAAGTTTTAGCGTAATTGCTTTTGTTGACTGGAATTTATGCGAAACTTGTACTTTATTTTTGTTACGTTGAAAAATCCAGGGTCTGTCCGCGGTCATTTTTGTTAACGCTAATGATATAATTGTTGATTGCAGAATTATTAATTTCGTAAATAATATATTTGGAGAGAGAAAGGTTTAATTGTTGACTTCTGCACGATATAAGAAGACAAAAATATTTATTAATGCTATTATACTAATATAATATTGTAAACTATAATATTAATGATATTATAGTGTATCTGGTATTATATTTAATAGTGTATTTAATACTGTATTTAATACTGCTTTTAGTACTGTATTTAATACTGCATTTAGTATTGTGATTAGTACTGTATTTAGTACTCTATTTAATGCTAGTTTAACAGTTTAAATCTTCCTGTATATCTACTTATACCAATATACATCTTAATTATACTTATAATTTCCATTACGTTTTAAATTATATTCACAGTTAATTATAAACCATACAATAATAAATAACCTAGCAATCGATGCGACCGCTCTAAAAACAAATAAATTAAGAACAATGTTAATGAAATACACAGACCAAAATTTGTCGAACAATTAAATGATGAGAAATTTCTTTCACCCTATTCTTTCAGCGATGATTAATTTGAGAGAATCGGTACGGTGGGGGTTGCAGAGGCGAGTCCCGCGAATTGTACGCTCGCGGAGCGGTTTCTCGTGGGGCGAACCGGGACCGATGGAAAAATTGAAGAATCGCGTGACTTGTTGGAGCGGAGAGGGGTGTGGCCCGATGAAAAGATGAGACGAAAAGGAAACGCGATGCGGGTAATTTCGGTGGGGAAAAATCGAGAGATGGCTGGCACGGTTAGGGAGGGGAGGGGTGGGGAGGGGAGGGAGGGGGAGCGGGGGTCGGGCAAGGAAACTCGCGGGGTAACGAGACTGCCGGAACTTTCTTTCGAAGTGTCTGCCGGTAAATGGCGGCGGGGCTGAATGATACTGAATCACCGCTGTCCGTACCGTTTTGAGTTATCCTCGCTGTCGACGTCCGAATAATTCGAGTCTATTTCCGCGGCTGCGTGAGGTACCGCGATAATTATGTTTCTTGTTGTTTGCACCTTCTCGATTGCTGTGAACTGTTTTGCAATATTATATATTGTGTACCAATATATTTGCAATATTATATATTATATAATAATATATTTTCAATATCATATATTATATAATAATATATGTGCAATAAATTATTTGTACTTGCAATAAGCATCGGACGTTTTGAAGACGCCCATTTTACGTCTGTTTTTGGTCCGAACGTCTTATATTTTAAAATGGATTTTATGATGTGTAGCAGTAGACGTTTTCAACACGTCCATTTTACGTCTATTTCAGGTCTGACTATCTTACGCTATAAAATAAATATCTTGACGTTTCTAAGACGTTTCTAAGCCTTTTCTAGGATTTTCGAAGTATATTTGAGACGTCTTAAAGACGTTCTTGTGCTATCTGAATATTTAAGAGAACTATTTGCCAAAACCATCTGCGATCAAATGTTTCATGGCCTTTAAAATTTTATGAGGCACAGAATTCATGATACCATCTCTTTGTTAATCTATACAAATCTATAATCTATAATACTATACAAAATATTACAAATCATTACAGTGTACTGTAAATCTCCATTGAATCAGACAATCAATGATGTATTTAATACTATATTTAATTTTATATATGATACTATATTTAATACTCGATTTAATACTGTATTTAATACTGTATTTAATACTGTATTTAATATTGTATTTAATATTGTATTTAATACTATATTTAATACCGTATTTGACACTACAATATATTTAAAACACAGTATTAAATATAGTATTAAATACAGTATTAAATACAGCAATAAACACAGTTTTAAATACAGTATCTCACTTTGTTAGAATAACACCTTTTTAAATAAATTAAAAGAGCCAATCATCTAAATCAAAGCCATCTCAGATAATCGAACTGAAATTCCCTTTACTTGAATTATTTTAAACATCACCTTAAACATTTCTTGGAAACAATTGCCATAACTCCGATTTCTGATTTAAATGGTTTTCGCCATCAGGGCGCATCACCGTTAAGTGGTAGGGCTTGAAAAGGGCCGTCCGCCCAGGGAAAAAGGACGATGGATCAACATGCTGTCCCGAATTTACGAACACGTTCGAAATGGAAGCATCGCCGTAGAAAATTCTATTCGTAGACGGCGATCGATGGATCGACGGACGGGCCGCGGTCAGAATTTCATCGGGACTCTCAGGGAAACGAGGTTAGAGAGAAGACCCTTTCGTCGAAAGGGACAGATTCGTTTCGGGGCCGGTGAACCGAGAGCGCACACACCGACCGCTCCTCTTCTGCCCTCCACGGTAGAAATCGGGTTTGCCGCGCGATACTGGATATGCATGGACTTTTCCAATATTTTATTTCATTTGTCGGTCCCGTGGCCGCGGAGATTGTGTTTCTTACCGAAGGGCTCCTCGGCGCGTTTAACGTCGATCCCTGGATCCGATCGGACGAAATCTGTTCGATGGACGAGAGACAGCTGCGACACCGCGGACGAAACCGTGTTTCAGAGAAGTTCGTTTTCCTGAGCGAAATATATAAATTAAGGGGCGTTATTAAATAAAGTGTGTAGGATGGAGATGTATGTTTCAGTTCGTTTTATTTATTTGTTAGAAATATTATTAGGAATATAATATTAGGAATATTAAGAAATTGAGAATATAATATTAAGAATATTAAGAAACTGAGAATATAATATTTAATAATATTAAGAAATTAAGAATATAATATTAAGAATATTAAGAAATTAATAATATTCTAGAATAATATTATTAAGAATAGTATATTAAGAATAATATTACGCTTAGATTTACTCGGATTTATTTTTTTCTCTGTTATTTATTATAGAATAATAATTTCATGAATTATTCGAACAATTTTTAATCATCAAGCGTCAATTGTTTTCTACGCAATTTCTGGTAGCATTGTTACAACAATTCCAACCTAATAAGACAGGAAATTAATTTCTGCTTGACTCTCCAGTCCGCGACGCTAATTATCGTGCGCTACCGTGCGATGCCAGCCGATTAATTTATTATTAGAAACTTATGGGTCCGCGCGCGAATCAATGGAAGAAGAGGTGTCTACCACGTTTCTTCTCTCCGATTTTACGCAAGTGGGTCGACGACATTAGACGGAATTTCGTCGGTCGATTGTGTACCATTCGCCGAGCTGTGAAAACGGAATCCAGTTAATGGTGTCCCGAACGAACGATGTATGAACATATTCGTTCCGGCCGCCATCTTCACGCATGGGAGTCTGGTGCAGTTATGTCATTCGGGACGTATTTAAGTCACAAATGTCCTGCGAACGTCCTAGAATCGTCCTAGGCCCATCTTAGATATATATAAAAATATAAAATATGAAAATATAAAATAGAAAAATAGAAAAATAGAAAATATGAAAATACAAAATAGAAAAATAGAAAATAGAAAAACATGAAATATGAAAATATAAAATCGAAAAATAGAAAATATAAAAGTATAAAATATAGAAATATAAAATAGAAAAATATAATATGTTAGCAAAGTTTCAACAATAAATTTCAAATTACCCTGATTAGTACTAACGATAAAATCGCTCTGTCAACTAGTATTATTGACAATATTACTAACAATTTTCTACAACATCATATATTAAAATTTCAGTAAAAATGTCAACGCTTTATTAACATTTTATCTGAACAAAATTTTGAATGAAAATTCGTTTTGTTTTAAGTTTTTAATTCCATCGACCTCCGCAAATTCGTTCATCAATCTTACAACTTGTGCAACTGAGAAAAGAGAGAAATAAAGAGTAAGAGAAACAGCGTGATGAAGAGAGGGTGGAGGAAGGCCTCCCCGAGTGATAAGGTAACCAACACCGAAGCTCATTTCGTGTTTTGTTTATATAATGGGAAACCACGCGGAACGCGTTCGCGGGCTTCGTTTACTTTTATGATTTGTATTCGTTCCCGCATAACTGCATAATGTCACTTTCTATAGGCTCGCGCATTTCTACTTTCACTTCTCTCTCTTTCTCTCTCTCTCTCTCTTTTTCTCATCTTCTCTCCTTGCCTCCCCTCTCTGTCTAGGTGTTTACACTCCGATACTCCAGTTTCGTTGAAAATTTCTCCGGTTTCCAATCGCTCGCGACCGAAACGAACGCTATAGGACACTTGCGATCAACCGCCATTGATTAGCCAGCGAATTTCACTGATTTCTATGCTTAATTATTATTAATAATGATCGTCTGCGACGCTGTTCCGTCCGGTTGAGTTTCTCCATCAGCTTCCGCAGTCGTTCTGCCTCATCTTTGGTTCGATTATTCGCCTCTTTTCCTGGCTTCTAATTATTCAGGAATTTATTAATTATTATTCTTATATAGATTATTACATAGTCCCTAATTACTTTCTTTCTATTATATTATGTATATATTATTTCTGCTTCCTGCTACTTTCTGCTTGACATAACCTTCTTCCAAAAACAATACTAAAGACTTCCAAATTCCCAAAGTGATCTATTAACCCTTTTCACTCTAGTGGTGACTCTGATGCACCACTATAGCGCCCCAGAATCAATAAATCGATATAATATCGACATATAATAAAAATCGTTATATACTACTTAATAAAAATATATTTGCAATGCCAAATTCGTTTATTTCTAAAGAACTGTTAACCCTTTGCACTCGAGCGGTGACTCTGAATCACCACTAAAATTATTAGAGCACGTTTGAAAATAATTTTTATAACATGAAAAATTAGATTTCAAAAATTATTAACAGTGAAACTTCACTTCATATTCGTGTGTATAAAATACATATCGTCGCGTGAATTGGAAATACTATAAGCCAGAAAAATGATTTTATATTTCGAGTTAAAATGACTTCGAGTGCAAAGGGTTAATACTGTAACTATCGTATAGATCCAATTCTGTATGCACTAATAAAAAATATAAATTCTAGATACAATAAATCGTCTATAACAATTTTCGATTCGTAGCGAAAATGGCTTTGAGTGTAAAGAGTTAAAAGGGGGAAAGCGTAGATTAGTGCCGCAGGTCATCGAAACAGAGCGGCTACGCAGAAAACGGTCTTCGAGACCGGCGTTGGATAGCGGGCGTCGTGGGAAATATTTAACAGAAATTGTAAGAGCAGAGAAAGCGTATCGGAACCGAGGTGTGGACCCGGGAGACAGGCGGCTCTAATAAAACGTGGGCGGCCGTTTCCGAGAGAGTGTCGGTCGGTCATCAACACGCCGGGCCCGATGATAGCACGACGCGCGCGATGCAAATTAGCCGACCGTGACGCGGCGGCCGGATGACGCCCAATTGTATGCAAATGCGATCGGATTCTGACGGCGACGACCGATTGGATTCTCGTCGATCGGACCGCTGCGCCGATTCGAGACGATTCGAGGCGATCAAGACGATTCAAGACGATTTAAGACGATTCGAGACGATTTAAGATGATTCGAGACGATTCTCATTCGAGGCGATTTAACATGATTTGAGACGATTCGAGACGATTCTCATTCGAGGCGATTTAAGATGATTCGAGACGATTTGAGATGCATTGGTCGTCGGCGATTCGATCTGTGCCGATTCGAGCCGAGTCGATTTCATCCGATTCCAATTGATCCGCAGTTGTTGTTGCCGATTTTCAGCGAGCCAATCCAAGCAGAGTTGAATCGATTCGAGCCGAATCGAGGCAAATTGAGTCGAATGGATCCGATCATCGACTAGCCAGTCCGATCCTCGGCGAGACGAGCCCGATTCGATCCGATCCTCGACGAATCGAGCCGAGTCTAGCCAATCTCAGTCGATCCTACCCAATCATCGACGAGTCGAACCGAGCTTAGACGATCCCAGTGGATCCGAACCAATCACCGACGAGTCGAGGCGATCCAATCCTTGACAAGTTGGGCCGATCCTTGACGAGCCGATCCGATCCGATTCATGGCGATTCGAGCCGAACATAGCCGATCCCAGTCAATCTGATCCAATCATCGACGAGCCGATCCGAAACGATTCGTTCCAATTCTTGGCGAGACGATATGATCCAATCCTTGACAAGTTCCGCCGATCCTTGGCGATCCGATCCGATCCGATTCTTCACGAGACGATACGATCCAATCCTCAACAAGTCGAACCGATCTTAGCCGATCCAAACCGATCCCAGTCAATCCGATCATCGACAAATCAAGACACTCCAATTTGACCTGATCCGATCCAATTCTTAACAAACCGATCCAATCCGATCTTCAACGAATCGAGCCGAGCCTATCCAATCCTCTACAATCAGATCCAAAAGCCGAGCCAACTCTTCGCAACTTGGAACCGGACTTCGATCTCGTTGATATCGGCTTATCGTTATGGAAACTGAGCTTTTCACGACGAGACGTCTCGCCCACGCTCTCTCCCTCTCTCTCTCTCTCTCTCTCCCCCCTCTCTCTCCCTCTCTCTCTCTCTCTCTGTCTCCCTGTTTCGCAACGCGTACTGCAAATTGAAGTTAGAGAGCAGCTGGTAAACCGCTCGGCGAGATCTCGAAACATCCGGCGGTCCGCGTTGAGTTCGTGATCCCGTGTTCGGCAAGTTACACGAAATCCGTGGAGGCGGCCGATGAAGAGGCGAAGAGGCGGGCACACACACTCTGATCGACCGCCTGGAAAGTTTGATCGGCAACCGTGGCCGAAGGTGTCGCGCAGGTTCGATACCGGGTCGGGAGTTCAATCGCATCGGGGAAACAAGGAGTGAGAATTGAATTCGGACGGTCAACGCGAATAAAGGCGATTTTTGTTCGACCGTCGCGTCGACGATTCTCGACTCTTGTAGCTTATTTGGAAAATTCTCTTTTTATAGTACGATCATATTTTATGATATTATTTTATGATATTATTTTAAGATATTATTTTATGGCAATATAATAATGAAAACATATTGTAGTAATAGCTAATAACAGTTGATAATAATTATAATAATAATATAATAAATATACAATAAAGATATATAATAATAATAATAATTACTAAAAGTTTCAATTGTACTAATTTCTGACAGGAAAAAAAGAATTTATATCCATTGCGTGGACAATATTTTATTCCGACTTTAAAAAAGCGAAATAACATTGATATTTAACAAGATACTACTAGAAATCTCAACCACGAGTCTAAATCGTTAATACCTTGCATTATAATAACGAGTCAGACTCTCAATGAACATTTCGCAAATAAATTAGTAATTACTGCTATCAATGGTTTCTATTAAATCGAAACAAAACTTGAGATACAAGAATTCTTTGGAATTGAGGTTTTATTTGAAGCTTTATTTTGAGGTTTTTTTTGTTTTTTCTTTTTAGTTGTAGAAAACTGTAAAAAGGAGTTATAATCAACGCAGTTCTAAAATAAATTGAAGTACAAAGAGTTAAGGGTGGACATTCGCGTGAAAATCAGCAATCCTCTAAATAAAATATTAAATGTATGAATCACGGTCGCATTTTTACATTGTCACGAAATCCGTGTAAATTATTCTTTCGATAATTAATACAGTTCCTTTATTACAATAATATAACAATATATAGTACAGTAAGTAGTGAATTAAAAGAAATTAGAAAAAAAGGCCGATGATGCAGCGATTTTTAAACGTCCTCCAATTAAATCGATCTACCACCTGTATAACATTTAATTTTAGTCTCTTCCTTTTCTTTTCTATTTTTAACAGCACTGTAACACAATTAATCATACCAATTACATATACTCCAAGGCTCTTGCTCCATATATTACTATGAATAAAGATAAAATATATAGAAAATAAATAAGTGTAAAATCGACAGAATTTCATTCGAACACGAGGCGGACCAAGCGCAGATCGACGCGGTGCGCGAGCCCTGCATAATATTCGCCGTGAGCCAATAGAACGACTTCCGTTTATCGTGTCAAGCGAACTGGGTACCAAGCGAGTCGCTCGCACCTACATATATGTACACGGCCAGTCAACGATCCAGCAATGAAACCGCGAGTCAGTTAGCAACGTCCTTGCCTTAGCGGTCGCCTACGTGTTCGGCCACCTACTCGCCGCCGCCGGTCGACCTTATTGTCTCGCAACAGTCTTTCAGCCTTCTACGGTCTACAGAATAGCACTCCACAGTGTTGCTTCCACGTCCCCGTGACCCTCTCCTCACTTATCCCCCATAGACAATGGACAACGAAGCCAGACACGCGCCCTAGAACCGGCTGCGCGGACGCGACACGTTGCTAAATATGATTCTCGGTAGCCGTGACTCGGCTACGTTTTTATCGTCACCGAATCTATCGTACCTCTCAAGACTGAACCCTTTCCTTTATTGCAACACCGCGGATTTAGGCGTACTGGGTTTTGTGATCGTTTTATTGAAATTCGAAAGAGAGTTGAGTAATATGCGAAAAGATCGCGGAGTTGAACTGGTCTGCATTTTTGCTCTACAAAGCAGCGAGGTAAAATCGTACGTCGACATTTAACCCTTTGCGCTCGAAGCCATTTTAACTCTAAATCTAAAATAATCTTTTTATCTTATAATATTTTCATTTTGAGCGACGAAGTGTATTTTATAATATACCAAATTAATTCTCGTGATTCGTACTAACAGTGCCATATTTAACAATTTTTCTAAAATTAAACATTTTTGCTATAACAATTATTTGAAAAGGTGAAAGAACAATATTAGCGGTGCCCCAGAGTCACCGTCCGAGTGCAAAGGGTTAAGTAGTCGTTGTAAAGAGGAAGATTCAATGTTTCAATCTGTATAAGACTGAGCGATAGAAAAAATTTTCTGATGGTTTCATTAAGGTTCTATTAGGTCGTTGAATAAGTTCTCGTTGTTTCTCAAAAGACAGTATGTAACTCCTTCTGATTATCACCTATTCTGAACGATGGCACGTACGTATTTTGGGGAAGTATTTCAGGGATGGTATCCGGTTTTTTAATTGTGAAAAGTCGAAGACATTTTCTAGGAAGAAAACGAGGTATAAGGTACAAAAGTAGAGCTTTGAAACTCGCGTTGGTTTATCGTTGTACGATTTTTTCTTACGAAGTTGTAGGTGTTGAAACATCGTCGACTTTTGGTAAGCGTTCGGCGGACTTACCGAGGAAAATGTTCCGCATCGGTCGCCCAACGCGTATCTCCGTCCCCCGGTGTGTCCGTCTATTTACATAATTGCAGGGGCTTGCGCAATTTTCTTGTCGCAACTCATTTTTCACGGCATTTAGAGAGTCGGAATTACGGAGGGCGCGAGCGTGCGTGCGCGCGCGCCCGCGCGGCCAGGACCAGATTATTTTATAATGGACGCCGGCGAGCGCCGCCGGGAACCGTCTCCGGTGAGATCGGTCCATGGGAATTCGGCGGAAAAAGGGAAATTGTTTACTCGACTTTTCTATTAAACGACACGCCCGTCTTGGCCGCGCCTGTCGATAACCTTTCCTCTGGGAAATTAGAGTGACGCGGGGCCGACTAGACTTCCGATGTTCCTGCCGTGGCCGTGGCCGCGCCTCAATCGCAGCGATTGATAATAAGGAAACCCTTGGTACACTGAAAATTCCGATTTTTATGGAGCACGGATCTACGGTCTGTGCGTTCAGTGTGGAGAAAATTACAGCGTTTGCTACGCTGGATGTGTAGAGCTTGTACGAGGGATAGACGATAGGTCTTTGCTGGGATGTTAAGTTAATTAAGGGTAGGAGCGGGGAAGTGAGGAGTAAGAGTCTTTTGTTGGTGGAAAGAAACATTTGTAGGTTAGATATTGATACGTGTTGATTACTATAGGGCTGTGTCTTTATACTTTTATATTTCTATGTGATTGTATTTTTATATTTTTATACATTTGTATTTTTACAGTTTTATATATTTATATTTTTATAGGTCTATACTTCTACATTTCTATATTTCTATACTTCTATACTTCTATACTTCTACATTTCTATATTTCTATATTTCTATACTTCTATACTTCTATACTTCTATACTTCTATACTTCTATACTTCTATATTTCTATATTTCTATATTTCTATATTTCTATATTTCTATATTTCTATATTTCTATATTTCTATATTTCTATATTTCTATATTTCTATATTTCTTTATTTCTATATTTCTATATTTCTATATTTCTATATTTCTATATTTCTATATTTCTATACTCGATAATATGTAACCCTTTAGACTACATTACATTTGAGAAACTCACACAAGTTCTTCTTTCGTAATACATAAACTATATATATATTAATCATATTGTTATATAATAATCATATTGTTATTATAATATAATATCGCCTGAATATAAAACATTAATTATTAATAATAAAATAATTGTCAATATGTGTCATATTGCTTAAGCAATAACAATTTTCTATAATTCACCATTAAGATCAACGATTCTTAGTAACTGCAAAGATATGCTGACAATAAACATATAATCTTGTGCATTAAATTCTTGACAAACACGATTTAATTCTTTAAAAATAGCAATATCATTATTATTACCAATCCATAAATTTTTACACAAAATAGGAGTTATCCAAAGCAACTACAAATAGCATAAACGAAACAAAAGCTTTTTTCACGTCAACAGAATCTTCTTAAATCGACAATAAAATAACAAAGCCAGAAAAGAATAGATTTTCTCTACAAACGTAACCCTCTTTTGTCATTCAAACCAATATTTAACAAACGAGCTTTTCTAAAATACTAATTACCTATGAAAACACCATTCTTCCCTCCAATTCCTCCCCTAACCCTAAACTCTCCCCCCAAAGAATTCTCCATAAGAAACGCAAGCTCAGGTAGATCCTGCCTCATTACCTTACAAATTATCGTATCCGTCGCAACCCTAAATCCACGATGGCCGAACAAAGATCCCTTACGAGGAAATGGTACAAAAGAAATATTAACAAGGTGGTCGAAACCGAAAACCTCCGTCTTTTATGGAAGCCGTGAGAAATAGATTCGTCGTACTCTGCGGAGTGTCGGGTAATTTTTAACGTGGCCACTTTTATGACCGCTATCTTTCGGTCTCCGCAGGATAAGACAGACCTTAAGCTCCCGGCTACCTGGGTTGCAGGCAAGCCCCGACGTAATGGCAAAGATTCGTTACTTATTTTTGTAGCGCAACCCTTTGCTTTTATTGATCCATAAAACGCAGGTCGCATTTGTCATGTATGATCGGATGGTATAAAATTGGTCGCGAATATTGCTTTTACTATTTTGTTATTGTTTATTGTTGTTTGTTATTTTTATTTGATAATGTGGGTTATTATTTATTGTTATTGCTTTTTATTATTGTTGCTTAATAGGCATTACTATTTATTGTTATTATTTTTTATTATTATTGCCTAATAGGGATTTCTATTTTCTACTATTATTTTCTAATATGAATTACTATTTCTTTTATTCTTATTCTTCTTTTTATTCTTATTGTTTCCTAATATGGATTGCTATTTCCTATTATTATTCCCTAATATGGCTTACTATTTTCTATTACTATTTTCTATTATTGTTTCCTAATATGAATTAATATTTCTTCCTATTACTATTTCCTAATATGAATTATTATTTCATCCTATTATTATTTCCTAATATGATTACTATTCCCTATTATTATTTTCAATATGGATCACTATTTCCAATAATTATTTCTTAATATCGATTACTATTTTCTAACATCGATCACTATTTCCTAATACAGCTTCCTATTTCCTATTATCATCTCTTACCACTATCTCCTAATATGGATCACTATTACTTATTATTAAATCGACAACGCTGCCAAGGAATTTTCACGGGGCTGACCTTCTTCTCTCGACGCCTAACGCGCCCGGCCTTTTGTCGTTTCGACGCAGAAGTTCATTGAATCGGACCGTGTATCTCAGGATGGCGTCACCCGATATCAATATCGAGAATATCGACGCGGGGGCCGCGATCGATAATGAGCCTCGACGACTCCCTTCCACCCTCCCTCCTATCCCCCCTCCGCCCTCCGTTCCGTCGGTATTACGTCGCAGACTTCTATCGACAAGGAGGGACTCTCTCATTTGGCAACGTCTCCGGATCTGTCGAACCCTTTCGAAAAATTGACTCGCCTTCGCCTCGCCTCGCCGCCTTTGTCCGGGGAACGACGTTGACAGCTCGCCGCTGTCGGAGCGTCTGCGAGTTAATATTTATGAACAATGCCGTGGCGTACGTTTATGCGTTTGTTCTTTTGTGCTTTTCAGCGTTTTGTATGGATTATTGGCGGGATGGCTGGTCTTTTGTTATTGTTTATTTAGGCGGAAGGGAAAGTAACTTTGCAAGTTGTAATATGCAGGGACGAGATATAAATATAGACTTTTGTAAATAAACTATTACATAGACTCAAGTTCTTATATAAAAATTGCACTAATAATATATAAAATAAAAATACTGCATACCATACAAATGAGATTAAATGACATTTAGAATTAAAATGGTTTCGAGAGCAAAGGGTTAACCATCTAATAAATGTAAAAAAATGTAATAAATGTAAATATGAAATTTTTAGTCGAGTTTGAGACATTTTCTAAGCTATTTTTAATCGACATAACTCGTACACTCTTTTGACGGTAAATAATATTTTCACACGGAGCTTTGATAAGTAAAGCGCATATTTATCTTTTAAATATATATTAATAACCTAATAAAAGCGTTTCGTATCATACATCTCTCGTAGCCAAAGGTTTAATCTAAGCCTCGAGAAAAATTCAATTGCCAAGATCTAAAGAAAATTCCAACAAAATTAAACAGGCTACAGTAAAATTAAAGAATAGAACCAAAAACTGCGAAACTAAAGAATAACAATTCCAAGACCGTCGTACATTCGGCGAAGGGTCGATTTGCAGCCACGAGTCGAAAGAACGTTCGCCGTGTAAGAAAAAGAAAGCCGCTCGTCGACGAAGAAACGGAAATTGTTCGCGAAACCAGTCGGCGGCCGGCCCCGAAAAGAGTGGTTCTGGTTTTACAGTTGTTTGTGGATTTTCCGCGCGTGCTAACGAGCTGCGAACCGGGGGCAGCCGGAAATAAACGAGCCGGATCCCCGAACGGCGGGGCCGCGCCGTTCAGGTCTCTCCTGTCGATCCTCTCGAGAAGCCGCCGCGCAGGCCGCCACCCCCTGTAAAAACAATCCCGGAAATTTATGGCGTCTATTTTTCCTGAAACGTGTCGAACACCGTGCGCGAACGGCTCCGCCCAGCCATCCGGCCGTGTTTACCTGCCGGATTGAAACATCAACCGTGTTCGGTCAGGTTCAAGCGAGGCTGACCGGGCCTCCCTCCCGGCTCTGATTTCGAAACGTGGGAAACCTCGGACCAAGATAGCCTCTGTCTACCGATTCGCGATTTCCGATAACGTTCTATTCCGCAACGTTTCCAGTCCTTTGTTTCGCGAAACGAGCCGGCTGTCGACGCTTCACGATTTTTCTAATCTTCTTCGGGGGTTGATGTTCAACTTAATCGACGTATTTCGAGTTCTTTCTTTAAAATTTACTACTTTGTAAACGTTGTGTCAATTAGGAAAAATTGTATAATATTTGGATAAATGTTAAGGTAGTTTTTGGATACAGTATTTTTAATAATTGCAGTATTGTAAAATCAATTTTATAATTAAATTCACGTAGTGACAGAAATAAATCATCGCTGAACTGAGGAATTGTCAACCTTTGAGCAACCATAACTCTGTTATAAGTTATCAGAAAATTATCACTTTTCTCTTAAATTAAAACTCAAAGTTTTTTAACTTCCCTTACGTACTTAAAAAATTTTTTTAAGAAACGCCATTTAACCTATCTTAAAATGCAGACCTTCCCCTTTAATTTAAGCTTCGAATCAACCATCTACGATTTTTTTTCACAGAGTTACAGCGCTTTGAACATCAACCATACCGGCGACACTAAAATACAATCATCTAATCACTCCATATATAACAATGAAAACAAAAGCCTTCTATCTACCAAATTATTGTCGCTTGAAAATTCCCTATTAAAAACAGCCTGCCAACCTACCGTTTAAAATCGTCTTACAACAATTTCTCAAAAGTTAAACAGTTAACAAGCAATAAAGACCACAACGCGTGCGGAACTCCAACAAAAATTGAATCAATTTCCGAGGATTAACAACAAAATTAGGGTTGCCCCCATGACACAATGCGCTACCTACGACAATTTTCTTTCATGCCAGAAACTCCCTCAGATGGCCGCGAACATAGAACGGCAATACATTCGGCTGCCGCTAATTATTACGCGCCTACTTGCGGCTGGGCAGGCGGCGGATAGAGTAGCCGAGCGGTAGCACCGCGCGCGCGGCACGCTACTTGTTGCGATTACGGGGCCGGCGGAATTCCAGTTTAATGTTATGTAACAAGCGTCAATCAGTTCTGCTTTTCTGGATTTCATTATGCAGGAATGCAGTGCGCGCGCGCGCGCGGCAGAAGCATGGCCACACTGTGCCGGCCGGCCTCGGGCCCGCCCGGCGAACACGTTTGCATAGATTATCGTCCGTGGGGGAATTCGATGCCAATTAATTCGTTAAAATCATTCCAGAAATCATACACGGCACGGAAGCTTAATCAGCGGAACTCCGCCGGGAAATTCTGCCGTGTAACGGGAGCGTGGAAACGACGGCGGTCGGTGCTCGCCTTCTTCGCGTTAACCCGTTCGTTCACTCGTTCATTCGTTGAGTCGTCCATTCGTTCATTCATTTATTCACTCTTTTGTTTGCCCTCTTCAGGTATAAGCAACCCTTGCACTGAAAACAGAGAAAGCGAGGACCCAGTCATTCTCGAATGAACTAGCGAAGGTGTCACGTCGTCACAATTCTATTAAGGATCACTTACTGTATTTTGTCACAAAGTTACGCGTACTCAACTATGACACATACATTTTAACACATTGTTGACCGGTCACGAGTTAACTCGTGTTTGACCTGTATTAGCTATTTCAATTTCTGAAACCCAGTTCGATATAGAATACGGCAAAAGCTTTGTTCGTCGTGTTAGACATGTACAAAATTTCATTTCAATTCATTCTGTATAAATAAAGTTTATTGAAGGTTATTTATATTTTTTCACTTCCACATTGAATTACGATATAATATCCGGCGACATGAGATAGATTCAGCGTAAAATTGTCGGTCTACAATGTATTAACATTGTGCATTCATTGTCGTGAGATTCCATCATTTTGAAGAAATTCTAACAGGAATACCTATTGTGTGTGTTGTGCCTCGCTGCGCTCGCGATTCATTTTGGCGATACGTAGTTTTCAGCGTGATCTTCGCCATAAATAAATCATATAGTATAATAAAGTTCTTCGTAAAGCTCCGTTTGTGACTTACTCCATTTGAATACTCTAACCATATGGGAACCGAACACTCTAACCAAGCGAGGAGTCTCGAGAGATCCTCTTCCGTATTCTTCAATGTGTAACAGTTCGTTCGTCGTTCTTCCTTGACCGGCAATTACCGTGTAATTTCATGTATCGGAGGAAGCGCGCGGTCTACCTACGGCTCTGCACACCACCGATTCTGCTCCTACGGGCCACCGATTCGGATCCGGGCGACGCAGCAGACATTCCGCACCGGCACCTGCCGCGCGCGCGCGTCACGATCGGCCGACCTGCGTAATTGCCGGCGACGAGCCAAGCTCACGTGTTCCGAACGAAAAACAGATCGTATGGGAAACTGCTGTTTCGTCGACGGATCTTGTCGGAACTTTTTCACCAGCTTGTTGTTTGTTCTGGCTTTAGGAGTTCGTAATATGGGATTCAAGTACAAGCATTTGGTATAAGCATTTAGTATAAGAGTATTGTATAAAGATTGTTGTTACAGTTTTTCAATTATTATTATTATTATTTTGTTTTATGTTGATTGGGTGGGAAGGATGTTGATGGCTCGTCGAAGATTCAAAGTCGATTAACGCTATTTCAGTTTATATTTATTATTTTATATTAAGATTAATGTAACAATTTTTCAATTATTAGTATCTTGTTTTGTATTGATTAGTGAGGAAGGATGTTGATGGCTCTTCGATGATGCAAAGTTGATTGACGCTGTTTTTTTATATATATTATTTTATATTAAGATTAATGTAATGATTTTTCAAGTATTATTATTTTATTTTATATTTATTAGTTGGGGAGGATGTTGATGACTCGTCGAAGATGTAAATTTCATTGACACTATTTTTTAGACATAGTTGAATTGTCTATTTGTTTAACTGTTTTCAGTGCATTTTTAATATCTTCCCTATTATTCCCTATTATTATTAAATATTAATAAAAACCTTCTGATCTTCTGACAAAGGCACTTACAGTCGCAATATTAGAAAAATCTCTTTATTTGAAAACGACGACGTTGCAGCAGTACCATAGCTGTAAATAAAAATGAACAAAATTATCATGAAAAGATATATATATAGGGTATATAATATATAATATAAGAAATATCATAGATATATAATACAATATAAAATATATCATAGATACATAATATATAACATAAGAGATATCATAGATATAAAATATAATATAGTATAATGTAAATCTATATTATATATCTATAGTATACATCCATTATATCATACAATATCTACGTACATCTATTATGCAATCGATTCTCTCACATCAGAAAAGATAAATATAACTCGAGTCGGTTGTAAACAATTTTGTTTTTCGCCAGCTTTTACAGCTCTCTAAATCTCAAGACGATTAAATTGTTTATGCCGCGACTCCGTTAATTAAGAAAGCCATAGGGCGCGGAAATATTCCACCGGTCAACAGAAAGGTGTTCTTTATTGCGCGCTTATTGTTTTCCTGTACGCCGCGTCGAGCGAGCGGGCGTCATCGTCTGACGTCTGTACGGCAGAAGAACCGAAATGTCTTGTAAACAATGCGACCATTTTCCTCGAAGGTAAGAATCGATCAGAGTGGCGTGAAGGAGGAGGGGGGGGGGGGGGGCATGAACACTGACGGAATCGAACGTCAATTGACCGACTGACGCGCGGAACGCATGAATATTGATGCGCGCCGAACTTAATTCGCGGATTCAATTAATAACAAGTGACGTCCGGGGCCCGGTGTGCGCGCCGTCGACGATCAAAATAATTTTTCAGCTGACGTTCCCGGGAGGGGCGCGTCATCGTCGACGACAAAAAGGGAGAGAGGGGGTGGGAGGGGGGTCGAGGAGGTGGGTGGAGGCTTTTGTGACGCATCGACGACGGCCGTCGATGGATTTCAATAATTAACCTGCCGGTCGGTGGATTTTCCCGGCCGGAAACGTACAAATCGGTTTAATAACGAAACGTTGTTTGTTGGCGTCGTGGTACTCGTTATGGTTGGACCGACGATGTTCATAAGGATAATGGACGGAAATTATGTATTTCGTGATTGGGTTACAATTGGGTAATTTTTATAATTCGGTTATATTTAACACAATATTATTTTATGCGTTAAGTATAAAACAAAATTTGTATGGAGGATGCTAATAATATTCTTCAATAAAATGAGTTAAATATTCTGACAATAAAATTAGAAGTCGTTTAACTATACAAGAGACTAATGAGAAGTAAAAACAATAACCTGACAAACAGAAAATTCCTTCATTCTTTCTATCATTTCTACAAAATACCAAAATCCATTTTGCAACACTAAAGCATTCTCAATTATTAAAATTACTATTCCTACTCGATAAAAACAACCGCGAAGATTTATACGCGCTTCAAATCGCAATTAAAAACGCCATTTAAAACTCGATCCAGTGATTACATTGCTAACAACAATTGTTCAATGTTTGCAACTCCTGCGTGCAATTTGTTTCCGATCGCCGGAACGAAACGTGACAGCCCGGAATTTATTCCTCTCTTAGTATTAATACGCGCGAGGATCGGTTCGCCTCGCGCGTCTACCGGAGCCTCCATCGCTAATATTGGATTGCAATGCGGATGTAGGGCGCAGATGTTACCTTCTGTCCGGACCTTGGTCCCGTTCCACCCCCATCGGCGATCGTCACCGTGCGCGACCATGCTGCTGCAAGCCGTCGTAGTAATTCTTTCGCGTCGAATCCGAGGCAATATGAGACGCGTCTCCCCCGACTATCCGAATTAGGTCGGCCGAGGATGATTCGGCCGCGATCGAACCCCGCGCCCGCGCGCGGCCACCCGTTGGAGGATTGTCGAGGGAATCAGGTCGCCGAAGGATTTACCTCCTAGCTAAATACAAAACGCTGCCAAATGCATCCTCGACTTGCCTCGGACATGTTCCGCCCGATCCGATTACTTCGAGAGAGAGAGAGAGAGAGAGAGAGAGAGAGAGAAAGAGAGACTGATCTCGCTGGGATTCGAGGGCGGAATTTCCCTCGCAATTTTTTGGCAGCGGTGCAGGTTAGGAAACAGGATGCGCCGAGTGGATCTTTTAGGGTGTCATGACGTTTGGAATTATTTTGGTAGGGGATGAGACGAATGATTTGTTGAGGAATTTCGATGATAAGAGACAGGTTTTGAGATGTTCTTTGTTTGGTATAGTTTATTATAGGCAAAATTGTTAAGCACTTTGATATACAGCTAAAAGTTGATGTAATAAAATAATAATAATAAATGATATTATTAAATAGTTAGAAACTATTTAATATAAAAAGGAAGATGATATTTTAAACAGTAAACAAATTAAAAGAATTTATTATTTTCTTTATATTATTGAAAATTAAAGTGATGATTCCGTGTAAAATTCGACGCATTCGTGACGACGAATATATAAAATGTTTAATATTCAAAAAATCAAAAGAATTTTTAGTAATTTAGTCATTTAGTTTGCTTCATATTATTTAAAATTCTTTGTAAAGTTTCTACATCAAATTCATAGCAAAATGTTGGAATTTTAATTATTAGACAAATTAAGAGAATTTCAAAGAATCTATTATTATTTTATACAACTTTGGAAATACAATCCAATAGATTTACATTTTTTATTGTCAAGTTACTAAAAACCAAATTCAGTTAATAATCGAAACTACAATATACAATAATCGAACCTGCAGTATACAATAATCAAACTTACAATATACAATAATCGAACCTATACTATACAATAATTGAACCTACCATATACAATAATCGAACCAACAATATACAACACCGAAATTATTACGAAATTTTTTCATAAGTCACAGTACCAATGTTTCCACGAAAGAACGATCCACGTTTCACCGAACGATCTATAGATCGGAACGGAAGCAGGTCGCCTTAAGAAACAATGTGTGCGCGCCGTCGTTCACCGGTCATAACACTCTAATCTCCCGTTTCATAAGTTTTCTGCGTTCGAGAGGCCGCATATCGGTCGAAGTGTGTGCCGTTGATCGTCGAACAATGGATCTTATCGGCTCGAACCCAGACACGTCACTTTCCGTGACGATCGCGGCCGGCGATATCTCCAACGCGATACCCCAGGGTTTGTTGTTCTCTTAACCCGCCGCGCGAAATTCATTTCGCGAAACGATTTCTCCCGGTAATCGCGTGCAATTGAAACGCTACGATCGTGTAATTATAATATCGTACTATAGTATTGCGTATACTGTATTATATTATTGTTATTATAATAATAGTATATGTACGATATTGTGTTATTATTATCATAATAGTATATAAACAATATTATGTTGTTACTGTTGTAATAGTATATATACAATCTTATATTATTGTTACTATTATATTATACAGACAATATTATTATATATTATGTAGTGTTGTATCATTACTATAATATTATGTGTATACAATTATATAATAAACATTGGTGAATCGATTTTGGAAACATTAGCAATCGTCACACTGAGCCTTTTCTAGTAACTGTACGTCAATTATGTAATTATACTGTGCACTGTACACTGTTACTGAATGTCTGTACGTAATTACCGTGTGTCAATTTCTACCTGCCGATCTAATTACTGTGCCTCAATTACTGTGGTTAGCAGATCGCGGAATATATGCATTTATACTAATGCATGTACTAAATTATTGGGCATAATTTATCGTATATATTATTCTATGTTCTATATTATATATACTACATTGTATACTGTATATTTTATATTATAATATATATTCTATATTCAATGCAGTATATTCCATATTATACATCATATATTGCATTCTGCATATTCTATATTATACATCATATATTGTATACTCTATATTCTATATTTTATTATACATCGTATATTACATATTATATATTATACGTAATGCATTATTTTATTATATAATATCATTCAAAAAATCAAAGAACTCACATTTCACGAAGCAAGAAAGCGAGCTGATCGTTCGCATCGTACGAAACAATCGTAAACCAGTGCATCGTGCTTATACCGGCAGGAGCCGTTTAATTAGGGAACGGGAACGATCGACTGTCCAATTTGCGTGTTCGGCAGAGTTACCAAGGCAAGAAGCTCGTCCCTCGTTCGTCGGGACGATTTGTCCGCGGGCAGGGATTTACGGTATCCAGGAATTCATTGATAGGGGCATACCGGTGTGCTTCGCGCGCGGTGGTCGTCACTGAGTGAATCGACTGTAGTAGAACCGGTTCCCCCTCCCCCGCGCTGGCCGGATGATTTATGCTTTCGAAATAATCGTTAGATCTCGCGTTCCCTCGCCCCGCGTCGCCCTTTCCACTCGGACATCGTAAAGATCGATCCCTCGATCGTTGGCGGGGGCCACGCTGACGCGATACATTTCGGCGGCAACAACGCAATTATCGGAGCCGGGGTTCCCCCGGTGACCGCCATTCAACGTTTCTCCGACCACGGTTTTCGACATCGGAATCGCCTAATCGCCTACGAATATCATCGTCGATCTCTCCCTTGCTTTATTCACGCTCGCGCGCTCGTGTAACACCTGTTCGACGAGCAGTGATTCAGAGATAGATACACGCATTCCGTAGCCGAGTTCCCGAAACCACGATTAAACCTGTCCAAGGCTAATCGATTTTACTTTTCGAGTGGCTCGACGAAATGTTTACAACTGGTACGGGCCATGCGTCATCGTTTTAAAGCACCGGGGTTTATTTGTGTGTGTGTGTGCTCGGTAATAGATTGCCGATCGGCAGGTGCGTTAAGCACCGCGATCAACTATTTAGTCATCTCGCGCGCTGTACAAGTATTTCGTTTATTCAATTTTCGAGGATTCTTTCTGGTTAAATATTGGCTCGCTTTCAGTTTTCGCTTGTTTTTAGATTCAAATTAATGCGTTGTGAAACTCTGTGCGCAGATAAATGTGTAGATTTGATAGCTTGAGATTTGTATCTAGTTATAAATAGCGGCAATTAATTGCTTTCATTTTTAAAGCTTTTGTTCGATATAAAAATCACTCGGAATAGAACAAATCTTTTCATATTGTAACAATATAGAAGACAAGGATTATTATAGAAATTATCTATTAAATTAACTATTAAATCCTTGACACTTTTATGTCTTTGAGATCCAAATTTGATTTATTTAACAATTGTATCAAAAATCAATAAGCAGTGAAACACTCTATATGCCTAAAACTATAGATTTGATATTTTGAGCTTCGTATTTAATTATAAATATCAGCAATTAATTGTTTTGATTTGTAAAGCATCTGTACGATATAAAAATCACGCACAATAGAAAAAATCATTTCAAATTATAACGATAAAGACAACAAGAATTATTACATAAATTAACTATTAAATCTGTAAACATTTTTGCATCTTCTTCATCCAAACAATTTTAATTTATTTAACATCTCTACTAAAAGCCAAGTACCAAGCTCACTAAACAATTTTTACCATTTACATTACACGAGCAAATAGTTAACAAACGCTCTCGACCGTCCTCGAGTAGGTTACTTCGTACTCTAACCTAATCGCGGCCCGCGTTTCGTCGTGCCCCCGAAGGCGGGAGCGTTTTTTCGCCAGTGGTCGCGTACAAATGCCGGCTAATGAAATACGTAATTATTCCGGGGCAAGATGCCGATGATAAATGCGCGCGCGGTTATTGTTGCGTCATCGGGCATTGTTGCCCGAAACAAAAAGAGTTGTCCACAATGGCCGAAGCCAAGAAGCGTTACAAATTTTGCCGGCCCGGTGAATTTACAGCCGACGGTTTCCCTTTTTTTCTTTCTCTCTCTCTCTCTCTCTCTCTCTCTCTCTCTCTTCCTCTCTCTCTCTCTCTCTCTCTCTCTCTCTCTCTCTCTCTCTCTCTCTCTCCTGAGAATCGTCGTAAATTAGCGGTCGATTATCGCACAGGAAAAAGTGACGCGTAATTACGCCCATAAATAAGCGGCGAATTATCGAGCTGCTTGTTTCGTATAATCCACGGATTTGCAATTCGGCGGTGCGGACGCCGATATTCCCGAATTCTTCGAGTCGATGCTCACTTTCCGCAAGCCGCGGCTTTTCGGCGACGTTCTTTAACCCTTTCCTATATGCGGTGTCCATGCGACGACCAGTATGGACGAGCGCCGAATATACATATACGGCGTTTGTGCGACGACCGGTATATATTACTATTTTTATTTACTATAATTTTATTTATTTACTTTTATCTACTATAATTAATATTAACCCTTTCGCTCCGACGAGCGTACATATACGCCCTCGAAGAATGACCATTTATTTACGAAGAGCGTATTTATACGTTCATACTATATATACACTTTTATTCCATACTTTACACGAGATACTTTTGTTAATCAACAAAGAGTTGACTACAATATTTGAAAAAATAAATTATGATTATAAACTTCTATATTTTAGAAAGTAAAGTGATATTACTAAATATTAGTTACAACAGTTATGAAAATTGTAAAAAAATAGCTAAAAAATAGTTACAAACTAGTTATAAAAAAGTTAACTAGTTACGTGTTTAACATAAGAAAATTATGGTTACATACATACTCCGCTGTTAAACAAAACAGCTTATATGCAAGCCAACAATTACTGCTTACAATACGATCTACAATTGAATAATAGTATTAACTTAATAATAATTTTAATAATTATAAATTTATAAGATAAATTTTATAAATAATTTTAATTATTTTGATTAAATAATTCACCATAACTATCACATTATATTAAACTATACGATTACTTCTAACAATCGGAATCCGCGCTTCTAAAAATCAGTGCCCGAATCACGCGTTCGCTATAGTATACAGTACGCTATAGTATTCTATACCTACTGCTGCAGTCCAGGTCGCTATGACCTGGATAACTCGACAAATTCGCGTCTTCGGAGACTTAACGCGGTTCAGCCGTCGGGGTGACAGGTCAAAAGCCTCGCGCGGAGCGCACGGTCCGCCAAAACAATTTCCAAAGACCGGGACCCGGCGCGGATCGTGACCCCCCTCTCAGGGGGTCATTGGAACCCGCGGCTCGCCGCGTCGGGCCTTCCTTATTGTTCGTCGTCGCTGGTCGCGGCTGACGTAATTCATAAATATTCGCCCGACAATTGGCCTCCTCCGGACCGTTGCCGTTCCCCTCTCCGGGCCCGGTCCCGCGTCCGGGAAGCGCTTAAGAGATTAAACCGGACGGTTCAAAGTTCTTGTCTCCCGTGTAAACACTTTAATGGCGGCCGTGAGGCGAGGCGGGCCGTGCACCTGTTGCGCGGGCCGACGCGACGCTCGAAATATTTTTCGAGCTCGCCGGGTCGCCGACGATGCTCGACGCCGCCGTCGAATCTTTGCTTTTTATTAACCCTTCGCGCTATAATAACGTGTCGGACTCGTGATGGAGATTTCTAGTTATATGAGTATGAATGTTTCTTCGTTCCTTTAAATAGTCATCTCTGATTCTCTTGTCACGAATATTTAACTGTTCAAGTAGATATAAGTACAAAATAACTCTATAAAATTCTTTTTCTTTCTAAGAAATTAGTGCGATCAAAGAAATTCGAATCATAGTACTTGTAAAGAAAATGGTACGGCGAGGGGTTAACTCTTTGCGCTATAATAACGAGTCAGACATGTGGTGAAGATTAGATGCAAGCTCTACTAAATATGAATATTATTAATTTCTTCTATATCGAAGTAAAAATAAATTCTTCTGAAATTTGCATCTTCTTACCACTGTGATACCGTTGTTAAAACCTTTGTTTTACGATTTAGTTCGTAGTTATAGTGATTATGCTTTTTTATATTTAAATATCGTTTTTTATACTTAAATACAAATTTTTATATTTAAATATCATACACAAATATATAATTTAGAAAATATAGAATAATTCGTCTAATCTAGAAAAATTTATTCATTAATCTATAAGTTACGTTATATTATAATTACTTTATTGTACTATCCTACATTACAATTATATTATAATTACATTATTCTACTATTCTACATTATAATTATATTTCAATATCAAGGTTTTATTATCATATATCACTATACTACATTATAATTATATAATGATCTAAAATCATTATATATATATATTTATTATACAATACAGAAATTAGTTAAACATTCTCCTGCGTCAATAATTAAATCACAGAACAAGCAACTCATACGTCTTCTTACTTCTTACTCTCGAAGATATAGTTCAACAAAAAGAGACTCTTCCATCTTCTAATAATTTAAACTGTTCACTTTAATCGCAACTCTTCTCTCTCTCTCTCTCTCTCTCTCTCTCTCTCTCTCTCGGTTCTAGAACGGATCGCTTGAAGTCCCAGAAATTTTCCTCACGGCACGCCTAATCCAAAGACGATTAAATGCGTTGCATAACGGAGACACGCAATCAGTCAGATATTTCTCGATGAAAAGCCGCGTCGCACACCGACGCGTCTTCTAATTACGAGGCCTGCGACGAAACGGAATATAA
Source organism: Augochlora pura (assembly GCF_028453695.1). Classification (NCBI taxonomy): domain Eukaryota; kingdom Metazoa; phylum Arthropoda; class Insecta; order Hymenoptera; family Halictidae; genus Augochlora; species Augochlora pura. The sequence goes on from NC_135778.1 coordinate 8,596,808, forward strand.
TAGAGAGAGAGAGAGAGAGAGAGAGAGAGAGAGAGAGAGAAAATAATTAGAAGCATCGATCTGATGTGCTCTGGAATCGCTCTGACAACTGCTCCGTCTCTACTAAATTCTCTCAAATTGTCCCTAAGCTTGCAAACAGTTAGGGGAGAGAATAAGCAGAGCCTCAAGGCTCATTTCTATAGCGTATGATTGTCAACATCTATAAAAATAATGAAAGTAATACAAGTGATAAATATAGTAAAAATAAAGAAAATGATGAAATTAATGAAAGTAATAGAAACAGCACAAATAATAAATATAATAAAAATAGTGAAAACACTACAAATAATGCAAATAAGAAATATAATAAAAATGGTGAAAATAATAAAAATGATACAAATATTGAATACAATAAAAATAGTGAAAGTAATACAAATAATACAACTGAGTAAATAATGAAAATAACACAAACGACACGACAACAAAAATAATGAAGACAATACAAATATCATAATCGATTAAAATAACGAAAAGAATAATGCTAATAAAAAGAATAAAACAAATAAAAATACTAGAATCCTAGCGACCGGAACAACCGCATCTGCTCTACCCTAATTGTCCCCATTCGTCCCCAAGATCACGTTAAATTTACCCTACCCTACGCACTCTTCCAGCTTTTGAACGACCAAAGAACATTCGACAACAATTACCCTCGCTTATAAAATATTCCCGTCACGCTTTATCGGCTCGCATCGATCACGCGTCCCTCTTTGGCCACCTTAAATTGCGTTCCGATCCCCTGATCCCCGGACTTTGAATAGCGCCCTAGCAGCCTTAGCGCGGCTGCGGCAAACAAACTCGGTCTCTCGCGTTCCCGTTCATCGAATCACGCGGCGACGCCCCGACACGGTGTCCCCCTTTTCTGCGCTACGGCGTGTGTTGTGTCGCCGCGAAACTAAGGCTTCCACGTTATTGCCGGAAATTCGGAGTCGGCTTGACCGATCGACAGAACAGGGGGGAGGGAGGGGGGGGGGGGGGGGGGGGAGGACTCACGAGACTTAGCATAGCTGAGGTGTGCGAGCTACAACACACCGGCTAACACAGACGAGGCTATACGGGCTGCGGCCCCTGCTAAGGTTTCACTATTATTGGCTAACCGATAGGTTACCGTGTCAATCTGTCTAGACTGACACGTGTCGCGTGATCGATAACCAGCCCTCGCGCAGCGCACCGGCTTGCTCTCGATCGCATTCTTCGGGAGAGAACACCCCACAACGGGGGACGAGGCTGGCTTATACCGTTAGAAAATCTCACGATCGACGTTGCAAAGCGACGCGGTTCGACGTTACTGATGGACTCTCTCGGTATTTAGATCGTGCATTCTTTTCTGTGGAATTCTCTTGCGTCGTTAGTTGAAAGATGACGGTATTTTTTAACATGTAGAAATGATGTGGTTTATATAAGAAGAATTTTACTTATTTAGAATCGTATACTTTTCAGCGATCGTTATGATTGTACTATTTAAAGATGGTACAATGATTTTAATAAAAGATAATTTGTTAAAGTTTGGTAAAAATTGGAATTTAATTTATTTAGAATCTATCTAATGCATTTAATTTATTTATTTTATTTATTTAGAATTAAAGGAACAGGAATCGATTATTTTTTGTAACGTAGAAATGATGAATTTTTGTCATTTGTTTATTATATACCTAAATTTACTGGAATGCTAGAATGTTAATAACAAGCAATTTTATTCCAATTTTTAACGGAGTAACATCCATGCTTAATAAGTTCTTACTACAAATTATGGAATGTCAGAAAATTAACGTTTATTCTATACCCAAATTTACTTGAATTCTAAAATGTTATTAACAATAGATTCGTATTTTATTCCAATTTTTTACAGAGTAACATCCATGCTTAATAATTTCTTACTAAAAATTTCAAAAAATCAGTAAATTAACGTTTATTCTATACCTAAATTTACTCGAATGCTAGAATGTTAATAACAAAGCATTCAAATTTTATTTCAATTTTTAACAAACTAATATCCATGTTCAATAATTTTTTCCTACAAATTTCCATCTCATCTACCTTGACATAACCTCGACTCGTCAATGTACGCTAACGGGTTAACGAATGAAATGAAGAAACGACTGCCGATTCCATCATTTATGGAGCATCTCATTCGAGAAGAGCTTAAACGAACCGCAGACTTATTAACTCGACGCGATTTGTCGAATTGCCTCATCCTCGTATACGCGGCAGAAAGAAACTGTCGTTCGGAACCGCTAAGTGACAGAGTGGGCGTTAATGGTAGCCGAAAAACTCTGGTTAGGGTTTCTCTTAACGACGCGCGTTCGTTTCGGAGGCGACTTTTAATCGATCCGTCCTTCGCGAGAGTAATTCACCGAGCAATTGAGCATTTATTCGCTTTCGACGGTTATGGGGCTCGTAACAAATATACTTATACTTAAAAAATTGTTAAGAGCTATTATCTGTTACATAGGTCATAAAATTCAATTTTATAATGTATAAAATTTTCTAGGTTATGTTATGTTATGTTATATTATAAAATGCTGTAGGTTATGTTATGTTATGTTATATTATAAAATGCTCTAGGTTATGTTATGTTATATTATAAAATGCTCTAGGTTATGTTATGTTATATTATAAAATTTTCTAGGTTATGTTATGCTACATTATAAAATGCTCCAGCTAACATAAAATAAAAACACTATAATTTCAAAGAAATATTTTGTTACTCCAGTTAAAATGGCTCCGACTGCAAAGGATTAAATGAATTAGAGATTTAAAGATTTATGGTAAAAATAGCGTCGAGCGCAAAGGGTTAAAAGAAGGCCAGATACTGTTTAGGCAGACGTCTATTCTCGAACGCCGTCGTAATATTCCGGGGAATCCGTTTGCGGCGCGGTATCGGCGTACGAAAAATATTCCAAAAATAGCGGCGACGCGCAGAAGCGAAAGCCTAAGCTGGAAATCGTCTGGAAACCTATTCGACGGTGGGATGAATAAATTCTGGAAATTTATGCCAGCGAACACGACGAAAATATCGCCTGTTACGACGTTGGCGTTTCCAGCTGATTCGGTAAGCGGAAACATTGGACGAATTTCGGACAGTGTTTCTACAAATTTCTGTGGATGCGATCGTCGAACTGGCGATTTATATATAATATATTGTTTATGTAATATAGAGGTCGTTGAAGACGATTAGAAGAAATTGAGATTCAATAGGAATAAACTATATTCTTCGATAATTTTGTTAATAAAAAAATAGAGTAACGATGTCATCAAGTCAATCTTATGACTTACAATTTTATATTTTAAGAAATAATAATTATTATTGTGGTTAAATCAAGGAACTATTTTTATAATTGTACCATTGATAATATTGAATATATTATATTATTGATGGCATTTCTGCTTCCAATTCTGTTATTCTATTATTATTAGCTTTAAGTTAATGTTAACTGTATTCATATATACAAAAGGACCCCTTTTGTTACAGTAACAAAAAGAGAGAGTATAATATATTAGAATAATAATAAATAATTATAAGAGAATCGAGAAAGGCTTTACCCATTCGTTTGTTAAAGTTATTTAAAATTATGCATTAATAATATTAAAAGTTATCAACGGTACAATTACTTACTATACATTATTTATAACAGCCATCTATTTCATCTAAACCGTTTCGCGTCAAAATTGACACAGCCAAGCAAAGATCAAAAATCGAACTCTAACGGTTCTCAAAAAGTCACCCAAAATTCCCAGAAGACTTTCGACAAAATTACCGCGACGGAAAGTCGACTTTTCGTTTCGAAGTGTGCCCGGTGAATGGACAGTGGCGTAGGCGCACCATAAGAGCCGGGAGAGCGACTCTGTCCAGATAGGGGTTAATAACAGCGACGGTGGAACGGTTCCGGCGAAATAAAGATCGAGGGGGGTTGGGGGGGGAGGGGGAAGGCCCCGTTGATCGGGATAATCGTATGAAGCCGTCTGGCTGGCTCGGCGGCCGCGGAGACGTGATGGATGAAAGGTGTTCCAGTTATGTGGATTCCGTTGCGCGCGGGATGATGAATGAACCGCAGCAGCGGCAGCCCAGGGGCGGTCGAATTTGAACGCGCAGCCACGAAGCAAAGGGAACACGCGCCGCGCTGGCCCCGCCGAGAGACAACGACCGCAGTGATTTCTGCAGATGGTCCTACAGGATCAGAGAGAGTAAGACAGATACACAGAAAGAGAGAGAGAGAGAGAGAGAGAGAGAGACAGACAGACAGACAGATAGACAGAGAGAGAGAGAGAGAGAGAGAAATAGAGAGAGAAATAGAGAGAGAAATAGAGAGAGAGAGAGTTAGAGACAGACAGACAGGGAGAGAGAGAGAGAGTGAGAGAGAGAGAGAGTGAGTGAGAGAGAGAGAATTAGAGGCAGAAATAGAGGGACACAGATAGAAAGAGAGTGAGAGAGAGGGAGAGAGAGTGAGAGAGAGTGAGAGAGAGATACACAGAGAGAGAGAGTGAGAGAGAGAGAGAGAGAAAGAAATAAAGAAAAATTGGGAGTAATATAGAGGGAGAGAAAGAGAGAGAGAGAGAAACAGGGGGAATTAAAGAGAGAGGTAGGAAGAAAGAGAGAATTAGAGAATTAGAGAGAGGGAGGAAGAGAGGATCTTTGGTTGCATTTGCCGCAGCCACGGCGCTTCCCATTATTCGGATCGACGGTCCTCGAATGTTCTATCCTTGACACGATCGTATTTCCTTTGTCACGTCCCTCTTTTTCCAGACGAGGACGTAGCAGATCGCACGGGAAAATGCGGGCGCGCCGTTTTTAACGAGAACTGCACTTGCTTGTAAGTGAACCGATTCTCGTCGCCTTGCCGCAAAATGCCGTTGAAACGCGACTCATTCAGGATATTTCTGCAAATTTACGATCGAAAATCTTCGTCTTTAAAGAAAGATGGATCATTCAGTTTTTAATCGTTTACGGGTTTAATGAAACAGGGAGAACGGCGAAGAGCTTTTTAGAAGCTGAAGTTGGTATAGTAGTAGAGTATTAATTATGCAAAAATATTGAGCAAATGTTGAATAGTTTTATCTTGTTGCTATTGTTAACTTTGTGTTAATATTAATTTCTTTTGTTAGGGGGTGAAAGTTTTGTTACAGTTAGGGAAAGAGAGAGATAGGGAGCGAGAGAGAGAGAGAGAGAGACAGAGTAATTATAGTGGATTAATAGTGAATAATAACAGATAATAGAGAGTAATAATTAATTCATATTTAATTCATACAAAATACCACAAGAATCAATTTCGCACACATAAAATACATTTTGTCGCAAAGAATAGATACTGAGATTTCTTTATCAATAAATATTCCCGACTTTGTCGCGCGAAATAGAAATACTACAATCCAATCAAATTGCTTTAACTTCACGTTTAAACCGACTTCGCCTGCAAAGGTTTAATTCCGCGCAGAATTCTGAAGCGTCTCTTCAATTAAGTAAAAGTATCGCGAGAAAAACGTCGAGCGCGAAAATAAAATTCCAACTTTCTTCGGGCAAGTATTGCGCTCTTAATTCCTCTTGGAAAAATTAAGCTCGTACAAAACTCCGCATTGCAGCACCGTGCGAAACGTTTACTCGCCGAAGGCAACGCCTCGAACGTACCTAAACGAACGATACCAATTAAATTCGTAAAAATGTTCGGCCGCTGCCCGTCGTCGCTAATTCTCCGTTAACTATTTCTAATCGATGTAAATTGATCGGTCCACCATACCCCCCGCCCTCCACCCACCGCCCAATGAATTTCGAATAAAGCTCTCGCCAGCTGTTGGAAAGCGACCGAATACGACTGGTCGGCGCAGCCGTCGGAACTTTTCCCCGGGAGCAAGTTCAGCAATTACATTGTTGAAGAAAACATTATTGAAGATTGGTAGAACCCGTAGTAGAACGTCGGCGCTCGGGGATGTTTTTCTTTCGCTTGTACCGGAGAGGTATTCGATAAGGTTGATTTATTGTTTCCACCGTTTCGCGGAAAGGCTGCCATCGGACGCGCGCGCTCGGCTCTCGACGAAAATTAATCCGACTGCTCCCATCCGGCAGAACTCCGGTCGCAATTTATTACGTTATATACTATTCGGATCGCGATTCCATTCTCGGCACCGATTAAGGAACGCATCTTTCTCTCTCTCTCTCGTCGTTTGATTTCGCCGTTTCTTCTTCCGCGCTGGCCCGCGCGCGACAAAAACAGACGCCGCTGGAAAAGAAGGGAACGACGATGCGATACGAATCTTCGCGCGGTTTGTCAGCCGAACAAATTGCAACAACGGCGAGGAACGCCGCGGCGCTTTCACCTCACCAGCGTTTATAAATTACTATATAAACGCCTATTTTCACCGTCGCGAGCAGAGTTGGTCGATCATCGGATAAATCCGGGCCAACAATTATCCCTTTGCGGTCGTCTGTCTACTCTCAGCCACCAAAGCAATTTATTTATCTTCTCTTTCATCTTTTTTATTTTTACATAAAATTAAAACATATTATTGTGTTGCGTATGTCTAAACATTAAAACGGTGTTAATAAATTTTGTTTTACCTTCTTTTATTATTGTCCACTGAAACAAAATTAATTACGACCAGCATTGACTTATGTATAAATTTAATACGACCGCAAAGTGTTAATCCCGCAGTTCCAATCGAATCTACGGTGATATCGAAATGTCGTTTCTTCGACCGATTATTTGCATAAGAGAAACGAAGCCATTATAACTATTAGGGTGTCCCATAAGTGTTTAATGTATACTTCATGCTTAGAAAAATATTGGACGAATTTGATAGATTAATGTAGTAGAAAAATTGCTATAGTAGAATCCCAAAGGTAAAAAAGCAGAACGGTTCATATATAACATAATCAATCTTAACTAACAAATATGATCTACAGAAAAATTGCTATAGTAGAAAAATTGCTACAATAAAATCTCAAAGATAATAAAACCAAACGATACATATATAACACAATAAATCAACCTTAACCAACAAATATCGTCTACTGATGTCGCACCGAAGAAAGGAAGAAACTTATGGGACACCCTAACACAAATTAGCGTGCACTGCGGGGCCGACGGCGAGAAAAGCGGCGGCTTTCTAAATTTCTGGGACGTTCTGCTAATTCATCGACAACCGATTCCCTTCCTTCGAAATCCATTTTCAGTCGTGAAAGTCGGCTCGAGTTTCCCGTCGTTTAATCACGGAGGCTCCTCAGATTATTCACAGTCCCCGGCTTAATAGGCGAGCCTTAATCAATAGCGTTTTTCTGAAGCGGGTCAGCATTCTTTGCAGTTCAGAAAGTACGTAGATGGGTAAAACCGCGCTGGTCGTCCGCTATTTGGCAATACTTTGGCGAAAGGTGGTGAAACTTTTCTGACAAAATTCTGATGTTGCAAGAGGCGACTGAGAATGGAATCATGCTATTGGGTGAAAAATGTTTTTGTAAACTTTCATATTGTTTACGGAGGGTATTTTGAATATTATATAGGGTGTCTTGGATATTATTATTATTATTAATATTAATTATATTATATATATTGATTATATTAATAATTATATTAATTATAAATTACATATATTATTATTAAGAATCTATGGTAAAAATGCAAACTATGGTTTAAACACTGTTAAATATACATATATGTATATTCCAGGACCGTGGATATAAATAATTTTGACAATCGCATTCTTCAACAAACACTAATCATATTTTTATAATAATTGCAACTACTTCACCCTTTTTTTATTCTATCTATCGCTGCAAATAATTTATCCACTTTCATTATAATCATTTATAAAATAGCAGTCAAATATCCAGTTTACTATTAGGATGGTGCATATGAAATGTCGGATGTTTACGTAAATATATAAAACTGTATATCTTTTTTCAAAAGCTGTTCATTTAATCAAAATATGCCCCGTTTGCTTTATTACATCCTTTTCAGCAAGATATCAATACAGAAATGCCTGTCTTAAACAAATTCTGATCTTTAGAATTCATAAACTCTGTTATGGAATATTTCAGCCTGTATGCGTAGTTTTTGTGGGCTAAACAGTTTGTAAATGGAGACAGTCTGAAAAATACCATACTACAGTTTATTGATCCGAAAAATCAGAATTTCTTGAAGACAGACATCTATGAATTAAACTCGCGTTGGGAAAAGTGTATTGAAACAAATGGGGCACATTTTGATTAAATCAATAGCTTTTGAAAAAAGATATTCAGTTTTATATACTCGCTTAAAAATCCGACATTTTATATGCACCAACCTGATACAAACTATTTTATATAAAGATATGTATACAAATTTCCATAAAATTCACGCAAATCTCTATATAAAATTCTGCATAATAATTTCTGCATTTAACAAAAATAGCAATCAGCAATTTGTATATTCATCTACATTAAATCCATATCAATAATGTTGACAACTCTTCCAGAGCAATTGTTCATCTCCCTTGATTGAAAATCAACGACCAAAGCGAGTTTCTATAAACGTCAGCCGTCTAAAGATATTGCCACCACGTTTTCGTTTCATGATCCACGCCATTCGGCGAGGTCGCGGCGTAAAAATCGCGAAAAGTGCGGAGGTCGGTCGAAATCCTAGACTTCCCCGAAACACCGTAAATTCGTTTATTGCGAGGCAGCCACGTCTTATTATCTGCCCACATGTTCGACACCGAAAATACATGCCCCGTGAATTCGCGGTCTTGGATTCCGCGCCACGATCGAGACTCACTGCGTCGTTCGCGATGCCATGAAGCCATCGCGCTTGTTTCAGCAGAGCGTGTTTATCGTTCGAAATATATTCGATTGAAGTCGAGACTCGATTTTTGCACCTGGAAATATTATTTCTTGTCACTGATTGTTCAGAACGTGGCTGAATTATTGTGAAGAGACGTTTCTATGCGTTTGTTTAAACAGAACGGAGCTAGGTTTGCAATTCTTGTAGAATTCTTGTACAATTCTTCTAAAAAATTCTTTTAACATAGTAAATTTCAGAATGGAGCGAAATTTAAAATTTTGATAAAATTCTGTCGCATATTATCGGAAATAAACGAAGTGGATTAAATGAATTGCATGTAAAAAGTACTTGTATAGCTTACGTCAATGCTTGTATTTTATTAAATAATTCTGGCACTCTAGATGTAACTAATCGAGGTTCTACTATTTCAATATATTACAATAAATTATTACTACAAATCGTGAACCCCAGCCATACAATTATCTTTGCAATTACTGGAAGTAAAAAAGTTCAAATAGCAACTATAGGCTTCTACGCAATAATCGCATAAAATAAAAAAACCCTAGCTCTGAAAATACAATTAAAATACAACAAAAATACCTTCAACTTAACAAGTAAATAAAAATAAAGTACAAGTAGATAAATATATTATTAAATAAAAGAATTCCAGAGTTTAATTCCCGATTTGTTTTGTTCTATTTCAGGAGGCCGGCGCAGACAGCGAATCCGCCGGCGAAGGCAATTGCCCGACACCGGTAAGTAGATCATTCGCAAGATTGTTTGATTAGATAGTAAGCTAAGCGGCATTGTCTCAGCGTCCAATAAGTCTCTGACAAACCCGAGTACGGGTGAATTAGCAAATCTAAACGGATCTCATCCGAAAGAGTGCTTCGTCTTCTCACGTAGAAAGGAGTTCTGTACAATAATCGGTTCACTATGGAACCTGTACCAATTTTATGAAAAATTTCGTCGATACGAAGGCAACAGTAATAATAAATAAAATAATGTTCTGTAAAAATATAAAAAATAGGAAAAATTAATATTAAAGATACGTATATGTAAGAAGTTTGTATTAGATAATAAACCATGTGGTTTAAAGCAGTAATAAATAAATAGACAGATAAATAAATGTTTTAAATAATTCACCATAAAGGTAGAAAATACTGAGGATTACTATGACAATATTTTAGCTTTTTATAACATTTTAGTTGACTGTCACTATACAAAGTTCGCTGTACAGTTATACATTTTGGAATTTTATACCATTAACAATTATAGTAATATATACCATTTACAATGTCAATAATGTATACCATTGACAATTATAATAATATATACCATTTACAATTACAATAATATACACCATTTACAAGTAATTGTTTATTTACAATTACAATAATATATATAATACAAAACCATTCACAACCAAACAAATAAAAAAATCTTTCTACTCATTATTCTCTAATTCATCCGATTTTTAATATCATCGTGAGTTATCTTTCTAACCAAAGAATATCATGGCCCCCCTACAAATTTCGCGCACAGTATCAAGGTAAAAAGACAGAGAGAGAGAGAGAGAGAGGTCGCCTGGAAAACGAGGCGGCGTCGTCACGTCCGCCCGACCGGGGGCCATTCTTATTTACGCCGTTCGACGGTCGGCGCGTCGTCGATCTTGAAAAACGCGGCTGCTAGGAAAACGCGAAATGAGCGTACGTGCCGAGGGGAGAAGACGAATTCTCCCGCGAGGAAGGGAAATATCCTCTTTCCCTCCGACTTTCGAGCTCCTCTTCCTTCGACTTTCGAACTCCTTCCTCCTTCGACTTTCGAGCTGCTTCCTCCTTCGACTTTCGAGCTGCTTCCTCCTTCGACTTTCGTGGCTCCGTGTCTCGGGGCTCACGAGACCGCCGCTTTCTTCTTCGATGCCCGGACACACCACCGCCGCGCGAAAATCTGCGAAGTTATTGCATTTTTATCGAGTTACCTTAGCTGATGGCCCGCTCGTTCCGCGCCGCGCCGGAAGCAACGGAGATTGCTCCGGCTGAAACGTGTCCGAGACGCCCCCGTGTCCGCGCGTTTGTTTTCCTTACACCCTGTCCACCTATTCTTGGAGAACTCGTTTGGCTACCCGACCGTATTAATCCTTTCTGCGTTGAGTATTTGGTCGTCAAAGTGGTGGGTACTTTGGATTTTTGGGTTATTTGGGGACGGATGATGATGCGCGATGGACTATTGTTCGGTTTTGTTGATGCGGTGTTTACGTTAATGATAGCAAAGTATTATCAGCTGGTAGAGATTCGATCTGGATTTTAGATTTTATTTGTGTCCGTTGTTGGAATATTTTATTTTTGTTGAAATCTGTGGTTGTGTTAGGTTATGTCAAGATTATTGTTTTTATTGTTATAGTTTATTGTTTGTAGTATTATTAAATTAATATTGATGTCAACAGAAGAGAATTGCATTATGTTTTCGAAGACTTATATTATGTAACACCTACACCTGACAGGAAATATATATTTATTGCCACTTTAAAATTAATATTAGATTACAATATTAATTTCTAATGTTTACAATATTCATATTAAATTTCTATTATATTACAGTATCAATTTATAACGTTTATAATATTATTACATCAATATTAACGTCAAGAGAAGAGTCACATCAACAAAAGAGTTATGTATTGATTATGAACAATCAGTTTTATTTCATGTATATATCCGTTTAATTCTGTTAGTAGACTTAAATAACAGAAAAATCAAATTTTGCTTCAATTTAGATAAAAGAAATACTATTTATATTTAACAGATTATGTCTGATTCGTTATTACAGTGCAAGGTGTTAAAAACATATGAATTCCATATTACATATTACTGTTATATATTACTATTTACCATTATCTATTACCATTATTAAATTATCATTCACATTACTATTATTAAAGAGCGTATTGCACAGTATTTATCGCAAACGTCACGCGATATGGTAAACAAGAATATTCGGCATTTTCATGGCCGATGATTCACCGTTCTCGAAAACGATCACCGTCACTTTAACGCCACTCGCGACCGGTTGTTAATCTTTAATTGGATATCGATTACTTTATACGAAGTCGTACAGTCGGCTGATCTCATCGGGATCGACTACCAGGTTCGCGAATTATATCTCGCATTTCATGGAAACGTGTATGTCTCGACGCAAGAACTTCACTGAGAACGTTCGTGACATCGTTTATCCGCGCGACAAATATTTACCTTTCTCGTCGAGATTAACCGGCGAACGAAGTTTATGGAATTTTGATTGTACAATTACATAGATCTTGATAAATGTCGCGCGCAAACATCCCACTCGAATCGACAGTCGGGAATCGCTACGGTATTTGAAATATTTCTGGAAATGTGTAATTACAAATCCGATCGACGTTTGCGATAATATTTATCCGGTTTTTATGGACTGTGATAAATAATGATTGTGCTTTAAATTTATGGTTTTTTCAGAGCGTTATGTCAGAGTACTATGTAAGGGAACGTTGTTTGGATGTGAGGATTATTTAACAATGAGTTGACGAACTTTTTGTTTGTAATTATTCAGATCTTAAAGGTTAATTGATGAGTCATACATTTATTTAATGTATTATTATGCGATGGATTATTACTTTTATGTTATATTTGTGGAATAAATTTGAGGATAAGTGTTTTATTGTTAGTTTTGTAGTATAGATATAGGAATAGGTGTACCGTTGTTAGGTTTACGGTATGAATATAAGAATAAATGCAATAGTAAGACAATTATTCTTATATTATTTTATAAAAATAATAATGAGATTAATTTCTGAATTTATTCCATGGAAATAACAATGAGATTAATTCCTAAAATAAAAATAACAGTGAGATTAATTCGTAGATTTATTCTATAAAAATAACGGTGAGATAAATTACTAAATTAAATCTATAAAAATAGCAATGAGTCTTATTCTTAAATTTACTCTATAAAAATATGCTACAATACTAACAGCACTTCTTAAAGTGCATTATTCTAACATTTACATTTCCTAAAATTCTCTAAGTGTCCCAATGTTATTTTTATAAAATAAATATAGAAAGAAACTACTTACTATTACTCTCATAATATAAATATATCAACAAGTGCCTTACTGCCACTAACCTAGAATAAATTCCCAATTATCCGACACAAAACAACTGTCCCCAAATCTAAAAACATTAACACCTTCCCTCTCCACCCTCCGTTATACAACTCTCTCTTCACCCTCTTTACTCTCTTCTCTCTCTTCACTCTCTCTCTCCACCTTCGACTTCAAAATACCCAAAAACTTCGCCAGTTAACCTCGAAATCACGCATCGCCGCCTCCCAGGAACAAAAAATCAAACCCAATAATCAAAGTTCGGCTTTTCATCAAAGTCCCCGTAAAATCAATCCTGCAGACAGTGAAGGTCACGCAAAGGTCGCTTGCCGAGGACAGCAGACAAAAGACGATCCCCGGTGCCTATTCAACGTCGACGCGCTAGCGAATTCAATTTGCCCGGAGGGGGGTGTGCGAGGGTGGCGCAAAAATGTCTGCGACGCGGGGGGCTGAAGGAGGGCGGGGGGGTATTCGACAAATGGCATCCTCGTCGAAGAAAGCACCTGCCTCCCGATACAAGTGTCTGCGTCCTCGCATAAAGACGCTCTTCTTCCCCCTGCCCCCTGCCCCCTGCCCCCTGCCCCCTGCCCCCCTTCCCTCCCTACGGTATCCACCAGAGCGAGGCGCGTCTTCCATATAACCCCGTTGTTGCCTCATCCGACAAAAGGCATTGTTCTCGCGAGGCGGCGCAACCGAATAATTGCCTTATCGACGTCGGCGCAACTTTCCTGAATTGCGTGTGTACTTGTTGCGCCGGGGGGACCGGCTCCCTTTTACGCTCGCTGCGCATCCCCCCCGAACCCCCCCTCTGCCGCGCTCCGCGATCTCCTATCCGCGTCGTAGAGCTCGCGTGTCGCCGCGAATTTCTCTCTCTCTCTCTCTCTCGCGGAACCGCGCCGTCGGCACCGCACACACACACGGGGACAAGATACGCGTTTCTCGTATTTCAACCCCCTCCGACGGTCTTCCCCCCGCTGTCGGCCCTCTGCGCGGTTCCAAAAGGATAGGCGAAGGTAGTCGGTAACGAAAATGCCGGGGGCGGGAAACTATCGGGTTGGCGACCAAGTAATTGCGGATTTATAATAAGAAGCAAAATTCATTGCTTAAAAATATTAGGTTCGGGAAAAAGAAATCCATTATTTTTTTCGGTAGACAGCTGTAGCGATCGATATCTGTTAAAGAATCGATCAAACAATTTCAGATTTATGCTCGTTGGAAAGGTGACGTTTCGCACTATAAAAATTCTTTTTCTGTTTTTTGTTTGGTCCGTTCGGTTGCGAGCTACAGGGTGTCCAAAGTGGAAGTCAACATAGAGAAAATTCGGTATATTTTAGAATTTGTCTGGGACGTATTAATGCATCCACCGTATAGTCCAGACCTGGCACCAAGCGATTACCATGTTTATCTTGCATTGCAAAACTTCCTTAGTGACAAGAAATTGGCATCGAGAGAAGATTGTGAAAGTCGATTACAAGAGTTTTTCTGCTAAGAAATGAATACGATCGAAAAAATTCTAATCGTAGTGTATGTAAAGAAAATGGTGCGGCAAGGGGTTAGAAAAGAAAGAAGTCACGCATTGATAAGGTAAACAGACAAGAAAGGCTTGAATTTGAGCGCCTGGTCAGGTCCGTCGATCCGGGAACAATGCCTCTTGAAAATCCGACGCCCATTGGCCCTGGCTCTTCCATCGCTGGCCGCGAACGAGCGTAAACAAACGGCGCCAATCAAAGGGGCGCAGCTCCCTGCCAACAGGAAGCAAACACCGGGCCCGCGAAAAGAGGTTTAATAAAAGCCGATTTGTCGCCCTTTTTATTCGGACAGGCGATGACGGGAGAGAGTCACGTCAGCGGATCGTTTCGGAAACGGCGATCGGCGGGCGGGGTGGACGCTGCTGATCAACCCCGAAACCGCGCGGTTTCTCCCGCGCGCCGCTCCGACACCGTTGTTCGCCGAATAACAGACTGTTTGAACGACTGAAAATACTATTAGGTTGGAAACTATGAAACGGGCGCCGCAGCCGAGCATAGACTAAACGAAAACGGCCGTTTCGTAGTTTCCATCTTAATAAATAACGCAACGCCTTAATAATCAACGAAACGACTTAATAAATAACGCAACGCCTTAATACTTAACGATACGCCTTAATAATTAACGCGACGACTTCATAGTTAACGCAATGCCTCAATATTAGGTTGGAAACTATGAAACGGGCGCCGCAGCTGAACAAAAACTAAACAGAAACACCCGTTTCATAGTTTCCAACCTAATATTTTTTAGCTTCTTCGACTTCCCATCACCGTCTGCCACCCTTTTACCACCCTTATCTATCTGCATCTTCCACGAGTGATCACTGTGGATCCGTGTCTGGTATTATTGTCTCGTAAATAGCCTAATATATAATTGGGCAAATGCGAGAAGGACCACGTGGTATACAGAAGACATTATGGTTATTTAGGTTATGACGAGGTTATGTTACAGTATCGGAATTCAAAGTGTATTTCAAGCGTAGAAAGAACACGATTTTTATACACGATGTAACAATTTCGAGCACCGATATTAACTTTATAGCACCTTTGCAGCATCTCTTGCAGCACAGATCCTAATTTAGCGAAGATAAATAATAACTTAGAGAAAATAAAATGTTGAAATGAAAAATGTTACGCAACGAGCACCTTCCTTAACCCTCTTGTTATTTGTTGCATATACGAGTTCCTTCAATCGGCATATAAGAATAGCAATTTATTTTCAAAAAATGTTGCAAATACTAGTTATAAATACTTTACTTTATAAATATAATACACAGAATGTAATAGAATAAAGTACAATACAGTACTATTACAACATACTATATAATACTACGATATATAACAGAATAAAATAAAATACAATACTATCAGAACACATTATATAATACCACAATATATAATGTAATATAATATAATGTAATATAAGGCTATAAACGACCCGTTCCAGCGGAGCGTGTCGCCGTAACGAAAGGGTTAACGGTTCGAACGAAAGAGGAGCGGCGAACAAATACCCGCGAGCAAATTTAGTCACAGCATTAAGGGCTGCGAACGGTTTAGGGAGAGGGGAGGGGTGAACGGAGGTTGCAGCAGCAGGTAGAATATATAGAGCGGCGGAACACAGGGGGGCAACAGCCCCACGAACGTAACTTATCTGCCGCGCGCAGGCGGCAACGCGGGCCGCGTTTACTCGTGTAAATCGTCGGGTTTACCTTTTCCTCGGTTACTTCGTCTTCTTTCGCCGACGACCAGGGTGGGCCCGGTGGGCTTGGTCGAACGACGGGAGTGGGGGCACGCGCAAACAAAGATACGTGACATAAGTGCAACGCGGCCGAAACCGTAATAACCCGGGAACCACCGCCACCACCCCGAAGCATCCGTTCCCGAGCACAGCGACGCGGAACGTGGCAGGAATCTTTGACTTGTTGCTTCTCCTCCGCCCCCTTACGAAAATCCTCGTCGACGCGGAAACGACGTCGTCCCGCCGATATTCTCTAATTGAATCTCGTCGTAATCGTCGCGAATCCACCCTCCGCCGTGGTGACGGATCCGAGTTGATGTAGCAGCTGTTGACGATGTTCTTCTGATTAGGCTGTTACGCGGCGCACTAAATATTTTCCGTGAGTTATTGATTAGGATGACTCGTGTGTCAAGGTTATATGTCACTTTTGTCAATATCAAAATATTAACCCCTTGCCGTACCATTTTCTTCGTAGTTACAAGGATGGGCAATTTTTCTATTTTAATAATTTCTTGGATGGAGAGGGAAAAATGTTTATTCCGTTTGTCTACGTTCACATTGTTAAACTATGGTGCTGGGTATTTTAATGAAAGACTCTTGAATTGATTTTAATGACTGTATTATCTGGTCAGTGTGTTACAAAAGAGTTTTCGTATGCTTCTGGTAGGTTCTGTTCAGTGCGGTCTGTTTATAATACCAGCATCATACACGGCCAAAAATTACTTGATATGCAATGTCATTTAACTGGAACGATAATGACGAATAGAAGAGAGATACCTTTCACAATGAAATCACGAAAATTAAGGATTGGGCAAAATCCAAAATAAACGGTACCAAGCGGTAGTCGCGAAATCTATGCGGACCGCAAAAGGGTTAAACGAGCGTAACGGAACGGGTCGCCGCGCGACTATACGGAGATCAAAGTCAAGTCTTCCCCGGTAGAAGTTTGTTTACCAACTCGTTTAACACATCGGCCGCCGCCGTCGTCCATTTTACGCGTCTATGAATGACGTTTGCTGTCTCGATTACCGTCATTCTACGCTGTCATCCGCACGCGAGTCATTCCGCGGCCGCGCGTAAATTGTTCTGCGAAGCCGTCATGCAACTGAATACCGTCTCGTTTCTGTGTTTCGCGTAATCGATACACTCCTATGCGCGTCACTTGTCGAGTACCGAATAAACAAGGTTTAAAATTCGTTGCAGCGTAACATTCACTGCATCGCAAAGTTTGTTACTGGACGGCGAATTTTAAGGTTTATTACATTTTTGGTGAGTATAAATGGGCGAAAATAGATGCTTTAATTATCTATACGCGATCTTTGTCTTTTAAGAAAGTTAATTATCCCTTTGGACTCGAAACTATTTTCACTGGAAATCTAAAATAATTTTTCCGACTTACTTCGTCTCTATCACATGTGACAAAATGTATTTTATGGATATATAGTTAATTCTTGTGATTCGTACCAACAGTTTCATTCTTAACAGTTCTTTAAATAGGAACTTTGTTGGTATGAAGATTATTTTAGAACGTGATAGACAAATCTTTGTGGTGCCTCAGAGTCGCTATTGTAAATGCAAAGCGTTAACGTTTCATAATTGAAAAGGAGAGGGGAAGGAAATCTGTTAGTCCAAGTTCAAATTTCTCTGAAATTCGGCATTGCCTTCCCTTTTTCTTTCAACCCTTCAGCTCGCACGAAAAGGCTTCAAAATACTGCCGAATCCTCCGCTTAGCGTCGCAAAAAAACGGCGAGGCGATAAAGCAATCGAACGCTGCGCGCGAACCAGAGAAAACCAGAGCGGAACATCGAAAATCGTTCGTTGCGGCGTCCGCGAAGTTCTCCTCTGTTTTTGGATGATTCTGCTGGGAGGGAAAAAAATGTTGGCCGCGATTGTCGCGGGATGGGGTTATCTGGCTGCCATCGCAGGAAATTGAAGGGCGTAACAATCCCTGGCGAAGGGAATCGCGGAGAGACATCCGCCGCGGCCGAGTTTTACGATGGCCATTAAGTTATGCAAACGGCCCGCGTTTTGTCGTGCTCGGTCGATCCACTCTTTCTCGTATTACCCGATGCCGGATAACGTAAATTTTCGTCTGCTCCTTCCCGCCCATTTACCTCCCTCTACCCAACCCGCGACAGCAAGAAATGTATTCCGTCTCGTTTACCTTTTCGATACTGTTTAACTGCGTTTTTACCGGGCGAACGTCCTGCCGGCGCCGCGATCGCGACGTCTCCGATCCATCGATCCTAAATCGGTCTCTCTTGTATTTATTTGCTAACAGACACGTTTGAATTTTAGCTATAATTCCTCTTCATTAGGAGATTGGGAATGCTGCAGCTTTATGTATTGTAGAAATAAAGCTCCGTTTTCAAGAATTCTTCTGTGATCGATCTCGTCGATTTCAGGGGACTTTGTTTGAAGATTAGTGGTTTGGTAAACCTTGATCGAATCGGTCTGCTAGAAAATTGTATTTATGTTATTGATAATTATTCTTTTGCAAAATAAATGTAACCTAGCGATACTGTAATAGTTATAGTATCTTGTAAATGTTACTGCAAATTAAGTCGTGTAATTGAGTCCTCTATCGAGAGTGAATCTGCTTTGACATTTTACAATCATTTTATCTAGAAATCGAAAATGTCAGACATGTAAAATATTTTTATTTTATATAACCTAGAGCGTTTTGTACATTACATATAAGCAAAGTCAATAAACAATTGGCTTCTGTCAATATTTTAAATATAAGCGAAATCAATAAACAATTAGCTCCTAACAATATCCCAAATAGAAGTAAAGGCAATAAACAATTTGCTCCTAACAATTTTCTAACTATAAGTAAAGTCAATAAACAATTAGCTCCTAACAATTTTCCAAATATAAGTAAACTGAATAAAAATTATTTAGAAACATAGCGCGACAATGTTTAGCGCAGTATTACACTCGACCGCAAAGGGTTAAACGATCACGGTAGGGGCTGATACGAACTCAACAACAATTTCTTAAAATCAGATCGCAGGAACGGAAGTAACGCCTCTTGAATTGCGCAACGAATTGTTCGTCGAATTGTCAAACCTTCTCAAATTGGCGAACGTTCGTCGAATTATGCGCTGCCGTCACGGAACGTTTCCCGGCGGAGGTGACAAAACTCGCGGCCCCAATTTCCATCGGAGATCGCCGCGCGATTGTTCGCACAACGCGCATGTTCCCGATCAGATATATCCGCGCGAAAAAATAAACGAAGAAAAGAAGCGCGGGGCCTTTTGGCGATACAGAAGCGGAAAGAGCGCTTCCTGTTCCATTAGCGTCTCGCGATCCTGACCCGATGACATTGATTCTTTCGCCAGGGACCTTTGAACGGGACGAGAAACAGACACGTGCGACGCGATCTTCTTCTTCTTCCGCGCGACGCCATTTTATCGAGGAGGACCGTTCTACAAAATGGCGAACCAGGGCGGCTTCTATGTGCTTTAGAAAATTGTTCGGCTATAATGATGGAATAATGATCAAATAATGATCGAATAATGATGGAATAATGATCGAATAATTTGGTAAATTTTCACGAAATACAAAGAACTGTGATTCGCGGCATCGCGTTTACGATCGCTCTTTAACGCACGATTCTTCCACAGGGAAGCCTTCGCGATTTGTAACAATAATTTTCAGGTCTGAAATAATTTTTAATGCTACTGTTTATGGACTTTTGTAGAAATTATTGATTTATGTCTCATTATCACATGACCGTAGGGGATGATTGAAAATAATCACTGCTCGCGCAAAGTCGGAGAACTGAAAATAATTAAAAATTAATAAAAACAAACTTAATATTATTATTATATATTACTCATAACTACTATATATATACATACAACTCATAAAAAATATATATAACATTATTTAAATAAAATTATCTATTTTTATAAAGCGAAGCAACAATTTCAAATACACCGCCTATACACAGAAGTATAGTATCGAGACCATTCTTTCCACGTACTATACGGAAACCATAAGTTATCCAGCGATTCAAAAATTTTGCCAAGTGTCGTTTTTCACTATCCCCGATAATTACCAAGCGAAACATGTTCAAAGAGCAGAAGTCACCGACCTCGAAGATCGGCGATCATTCGGAAGCTGTAAAACCGAAACGGCACAGAAAACTAAATTGATCGCGCGGAGACAGCCGGTCTGGAAGAACCGAATTAATGGTCGCGGAGGACGGGCACACCGGCGGCCCCCCCCCCCCCCCCCCATTACCATAATCCAATGACTCGAGAATACGTTCGTGATTTCCTCCGCGACTGTTATACGCTCCGATCACGGAAACGGGCCCGTGATATATAACCGGTGTACGGGACGGCGCGTGACACCCCGGTGGATGGATAATAAAAAAAAAAAAAGCCACGCGATATATCGACAGAGAGAAGAGCGGCTCGATAATTCAGGCTAGGTTTCTCCGACAAATTCCTCGTATATTATTTAATTAACACCGTGGCCAACGACTTAGGAAACAATCGCGTAATCCTACGGGCAAAACCCCGGGATGAATTATTCATGCGAGCCGCGGGGCTCGTACATTTCGATTATACGAAATTCTACTTTGTCGTGTTTGAACGCGGCAAAAGGGGAGGGGAGAGGGGAGGATGGTAAGGAAGACACGTCGGGATTCTGCGGAGAGTGGCCCCGACGGCATTAGAAAACTGTTCTTGGAAACGGCGAACGGCGAGCTTCGCAAACACGAGCCGTGCTTCTTCGTTTCGAGTCCGCGAAGTCAGAGCGTACCACGCGGTCCTCGTCCCGCGTCTTGACCCTTTCTCGTACGCTTCGCGATGCAAACAGATCGCCGTCTTCCGTGTCAAACACGGCGGCCGCTGGTATGCTAATGGATGTGCCGCGGGTAGGGAAGTGTAGGATTTTACTTCGTTCGTATGGACCGGAACCTTTGATTCGGCTCTGTGTTGGAGCGGCATCTGGAATTCGTGGAACTCGACGGAAATCGTCGGGAACGGTTGATATTTTACTTCATTCTCTTGAAGAGAATCGAGCGAGGAAGTTCGAGTATGTATTGAATATGGAAAGGGAAGGAATATCTTTATCTTTAATATATTATTATTGTTGCCTATGTCTTTCTATCTCGAAATAATACTTCTTTTCCTTTGATAGAAATGATGATGGATTTTTAAATCCATCTTTTGTATTTTAATGTTTACTACTGTTTTATTTTATTCTTTATACAATTAAATAATTAATTTATAATAAAAAATTTTATTTGATTTAACTCTTTGCACTCGAGTGGTGAAAACTAAGAATTTTTATATCGTGTAATAATATATTATTATAATATATTATATATACTGTATAATATAATTTATTATATACTATATATTAATATAAACTTCGATGTCCAATGCAGCCTATATTACAATTTTATTTTGTGTGTGTAGTTTACCAAGTAAATAGATGGTAATACAATTTTATTTTGTTCTTCGTGCAATAAACAAATTATATATTAACGTAAACTTCGTTGTTTAATGCAACCTGGAATGCAATTCTCCTTCCTGTTCAGTTTACCAAACAAATAAATATTAATAAAATTATATCTCGTTTCTCGTGCAATAAATAAATTATAAATAAATATAAACTTTGATGTCAAATGCAACCTAGAATGCAATTTTACTTTATCTTTAGTTTATCAAGTAACAGTGTGCAACATACTGTGATTGATACGGTAGACGAAGCTACAAATATACGACGTCGATGATCTAACGAACCAATCAGGTGACTAAACAAAGGATTCTTTGCGAACGAGAAGTACGCAAGGTACGTCTTGAGAGTTCTACGTTAGTATGCGTTTCGTGCTGCAACCCCTTCGTCTCTAACGAGCTGACCCTCAATCGTGATTTCTTCTTTTTCGCGACTTTGTTAATAATACTGAGGGTCTGCAACTAAATATTTCGCAGTTTTGTTAATAATACCGAGACTCTGCAACTAAATATTTCGCGATTTTGTTAATAATACCGAGGGTCTGCAACTAAATATTTCGCAGTTTAATTAGCTGCTTGGTAAAACTGATTTTTATAATTTATTTATGTCTGAAAACTCGGAGGCTTCTAATTGTAAAATTCAGGAGAAAGTTAAGTTTAATATGTTGAATAAAAATTAAATCTATAGTATATGATGTTTAAGCTAAAAATGTGCAATAAAAGGAAAGCATATTGTAAAATATATTGATGGCTTATTTGTTATTATGTTAACACTTGAATATTCTTATTTCTCTGAGATTTTCTCGATTGGAAATGATAAACAAATATATCTAGGAAATTAAAAATCTATAGATTTATTATTCGTACTACTAATTTATTATAAAAGTAGTTTTTTTAAAATAGGTTTTGCAATTATGCAAGGCGCGATGTTTTTAAAAACAAGTTCCTTTATGCATTGAAATACGATTAATCCCGTGAGCGATAGTTAATAGGCCGTTAATAGGTAAACATAGTAAAAAAAATAGATTATCAGTTTATATGTAACACTTTCCTTAAGGTAAACATGATAAAAAATATATTATTAATTTATATATAATACTTTCCTTAAGTTGAACGTAATAAAAATATAGATTATTCATTTATATTTAACACTTTCCTTAAAGTAAATATAATAATGCTTTCCTCAAGTTAAACATATTAAAATAAAAATAGATTATTGATTTGTATATAATTTTTTCCTCAAAATAAACATAATAGTACTTTCCTTACAGTAAATATAATTAAAAGAAATAATTTATCAATTTACATATACGATCCATCCATACAGCTCTTATTTCGCATAAAAATCCGCAGTTTAAAAATTATTTCTTTTTTTATGGTTTACTTCCTTTCTCTAGCTATAATAACTAACTAATAACTAATAACCGGAGCAACAAAATAAATCCCCCCAAAAGAAAGAAAGGAGCAATTATTAGACAGTAGATTTAATTTATAACAAAAGAGAGCTGTTCAAAGATGAACAAAATTAAAGAAACAATCAATAATTCAACATGTAAATTTGGTTATATAAATTTTTGTCAAGCGTATTTTACTAAACTGATGTATACTTACGGGCTGCGAATGGACTTTCAAAATAAACGGACCAATTATAGAAAGTTGAAAATATCGAAGCAGTGTTATATAACCCCCAATATTCCACAAATCTTTATAACTTTAACCCCTTGCAGTCGGAGCCGTTATACACATTATAAAATTAAATCTTATGACTTATGTAACAGCTAATAGCTCTTAACAATTTTTTAAATATTAGTAGATTTGATAAAGATTATTTTGAAACGTGGCATGATAATTTTTAGAGGCGCCTGAGAGTCGCCATTCGACCGCAAAGGGTTAAAAGGGCGCCGCCGCTAATATTCATATTGGGCCGATCGTCTACTACGGGCTACGCTCGTGTTTGCAGGCTAAGAGGTTAATTCTTCTACATAAGAATACCCGATAATTAGAGACGAACAATTATCGAATAAAAATGACAGGGAAAGTCGACTAGAGCCGCTGCACCTCGGCCAGGTGCGGCCGTTCGGCCGTCGCGCGGAGCGTATCAATGGCGGGCATCCCTCGGTTCCGTTCGAAATCGGCGATGGTCGGCGCGCACCCACCGCCAAGGCCGCCTCTCTCCTTTGCCCATCGATCCCGGCGCATTAACGTCTATTTATAGCGGTAATAAGCAGAAATCTTTATGTAACGGCCGCTAACGGAACTTTCTGCGCCGAGTCCACGACCTACTTTTCACCGCGGAGACCGCGCCGCTCCCGGCTAGAGCCGATTTCGGTCAATTAATGAGCGCCGCCGCCGCCGCGATATTGCCACGGAGAAATTCCTCGCGTGTCCTCTCCCCTCTACCTCGCAACCCGCACCCCTCCCAGCCCTCTGTATGTTCACCTATCGGGGCTTGTGTAAACATCGACCGAAAAGGAAAGTGTCGAGGGGGGTGGGGGTGGGGGAGGGGGGAGATATTTAGAACGGCTCACGGCCCGAGAGAACGCGAGATACGGGGGCCTCTCTCGATGCCGGCGAGACGTTCGATCGTGGGAGGTCCGTGCACAGCGCGACTGTGATTAATCGTTCGGGATACTTTGGATTTATTAATGAAATACCTTCGGCGCGAGCCGCGGGACTCGCAACGCGCCGATTCGCGGAGCGAACAACCGTGGCGCAAGGAGACGGGGAGAGCCTCGATTATACGGTTGTCCGAGCGGAATCGTGGTAATGCCGAGGTGATAGGTTTGATTTGTCAATTTTGTTATTAATTGTCTCGGGTATGGGTCGGTTTAGGCCGAGGTGGTTGGAAGATGACTTGATTAGAGTGATTTATTGATAGGACATCGAGAGAATATCGAGGTTTAAAAGATCGATGAATGTGCGGTTCAAAGTGTAATTTAGATGCGATTACTTTTGTTCAATTTTCTCTAAACACTTTATTTTGTTATTAAAGATATATAGGAATCGGCGGAGCTGGGGAAGTATTATATTTATTTATTAGTGGTTTTCGGGAAAAGTCGAAGAAATCGAAGAAAAATTTAGTTAAAAATTTCCTAACAATAACTTTTTATTATCCCAAATTGCTAATTAAACTATACATTGCAAAAAAGAAAGTCTCTAGTCCTTTCCACGCATACAAAACTATAGTAACCTCGCGCAGTCTTTCCTCCGACAAAATTCCGCGATGGAAGACTTGTTTTTCCCCGTGGAATAATTTATGGTGCGGAGGGCGGTTTGGGTCGGCCCCGTGGAAAAAGCATGCCGGACGTGATTCGACGGGGGAAAATCGTGCCACCCGGTCGCTGATAACGAGAGTCGCCCGGACGCGAACGTAGAGAGGGCGAGATAAAAGGGAGAGGAATAAGAGAGGTATGTTTTGAGCTGCGCGGCGATCCTCGTTCGATTCTTCTCGGCCGGCTGACCGTATCGAGCGCCGATCGCCAGAAATCTCCGGCGATGGTGGATTCCTTCTCGCCGGCGGAAATTTATGGACGGAAAATTAACAAGACTGTCAACCGGCGGCCACTGTTCTGCATCTCACCGGGCCCGCGCGCGCGCGCGCGCGCTACATCGATCCCCCCTCCCCGCCGCCGGAGAGTTCGATATTGCTGAACGGACGTCGGCCCGAACAGATTGGCCTGTCCGTGCGCGATCTCTCTTCGCCTAAGTTAATATCTGTGCTATAAAGATTGATGCTCCGACGGTCAGATGTTGCCAATTCCACGGACGGATTTATGCCGCGTCGAGGAAACGCTTTGCGGGAGAGCCGGCCCACATGATTCAGAATACCGATTCGGACTCCGAGATTTTTGTTTAAAGAAAATAATATAAATGCATGATAATTCTCTCGCCATCGACGAACCTTTGTGTTTCTAATAAGATGTTTTGAAAAACTTGATCCTTTAATTATTATTATGATAAACGTTTTTAATGATTGCATTGCGTTTATTATAATGAACTTCGTCATTTTACTTGGACCCTTCACAGCTATTTGGACTAGCACGTCTTTGTCATTAACCCTTTGCACTTGAGTGGCGACTCCGCTGCGCCATTAAAATTACCGTAATACATTCCAAAATTATTTTTAATAGACATCGTCAAAGCTTAGATGTAAAAATTGTTAAAAGTGTAACTATTATATGAGTCGCGAGATTCAATTTCATATGCATAAAATAAATATTGTTACACAAAATGGAGACAGTAGAAGCCAGAAAAATTATTTTAGATTTGCAGTTGAAATGGCTTCGAGTGCAAAGGGTTAATATAACATCGTATACCAGACGAAAGATTAATATTATATTCAGTTCAAACAATACGACCATACTATAGTCTCAAAGTCGGTCGATTCTTCCTATATTTTACTTGCCTCTTTCGCGGTCCCGCGACACAACGGAGGGATCGAGGAAAACTGCCCTTGGTGCGCGGCCGTAGGAAAAATGAGACGAGGCGAGCCGGCCGGAATCCCGCGCGCGCGCGCTTCGTTGAACAAACTCGATAACGTCGATTCCCTTAAGTGTAAAATTAAAATCACTCGGCGCGCCAATATTAGCACGTCTCTCCCGCGGCCGGATTCTTGCGAGCGAAAAACTTATAATTCGAGGGAAGCCGCCGGGGACCGTGGATATATCCCGCCGCGACACTCCACGGTCCTGTTGCTCCTCCTCGTCTCTTCCTCGGCTCAACAAGTCCCGCCTTTAATGGAACCGATAACGGCCGATTTTAATAACGACCCTCCGCACCCTCCGCACACTTCCCAGGAATATATTCGCACGTACGCGGGAATTAATTACCGCTGCAGCAATGATGTTAATAAAACTCTAGAAAATCTAGAAATCTAGTTAATAGATCAAGTGTGCTCGAAATTATTGTTTCATATTGTCCAGGCTTTTTGATTGTTTGTCTCATTGGAAAATTGATTTTGTATGATTTTATTCTGAAGAACTGTGTCACCTAGAAAGGGATAAGGAGGGGGAAATAGAAATAAATGGATAGATAGATAGATAAATAAGGAGGAACAAAGAAAGGGAACGAGAGAGAGAGAGAGAGAGAGCGCAAGAGTAAATGAATGAGAGAGATACAGAGAAATAGAGGAAATGAGTGAACGATTGTAAAAGAGAGAGTAACTGAGGGAGGGAGATAAAGAGAAATAGAGAGGGGTGGGGGACAGAGTGAGAGAGGAGAGTCCCAGGTCCAGTCGAGTAATTACAGGATCGCGCGCCACCTCCTTTTTGAAGTTGGCACGCCCGCGGAATAAGTTTACCGGCTCGAAAGTCAGCTCTCTCGGACGACGCCTTCTTCTTCGGCCTCCGACGCGCTGATTAACCCTCCTGAGATTAGCTTCCTGATGGAGCTGAAATTATTTTATCCCTGGCTACCGACAGCCGCCGTCGTGGCCCAAGTCCACGCTTCCATTATCCTTCGTTCACGTCCCGGCACCGCTGGGAGGCCGGCCAATTTTTGTTTACGCCTGTGTGATCCTTTTCCCTTTCTCCCTCTCTCACCCCCACCCCCTCTCTCTCCCTCTATGTCACGTTTCCTCTTTCTCCCACTTTTTTTCTCTCTCTGTTTCTCTCTTTCACTCTATCTTTCCGTCACGTTCTCTCTCTCTCTCTCTTTCTCTTCGTCACGTTTTCTCTCTCTCTCTCTCTCTCTTTCTCTCTTTGCCACCGTGCCTACGCCTCCGCACTCTCGGCAATATTGATTCCGACTCCTCTTCTTTTCACGATATTAACGCGAGCGAAGTCCTCTTCTCTGATCCCCCGGTGCAATCTCGAGCGAACGTGTTTCGGAATCAGCCCCGAAACGCAATTATTTTCCTTTTAGAAATTATAGCGCGAGGCGTGCCAGTTCCGAGACGTCCCTGCATTCTGGGGATGATAAAACTAGTTGACTGTCTCGTTGACCGTCCGGTAGGAAGCTTGACTGTAGCTAGGGAGGAAAGACAAATTCTAGGGGCGTCGGCGCTGTGTATTGTTCTTTTATGTTTTATGGGAATTTTGAAGTAGTGGGGATAATGAATTCTTTTGTTGAATTGTTGTAATTAATACTTAGTTGCTCGTTTGGGGAGAGGCGGCTTTGACTCTCTAGAACTACCGAGCCTAAATACATATTCTAATATATATTGTTTTATTATAGTCATAAGATTTGTGATATTTTAATTTGTTGCAATTTTTATTATAATATATGTTTACTTGCTCATTTGGGGAGAGGAGGCTTCGTCTTTCAAGAACTACCAAGCGTAAATGAATATTGTATATATGTATAATACTGTATATTGTTTTATAATAATCACAAGATTAGTTATAAATATGACATAACCGAGTCTAAATGGACTTCATGCGATTTTTATTATAATATATACTTCAATGAAGGAGTTCGTATAAAAGTTTTTGACGAAAACATTTTTACAGTATTGGGCGTCATCCCTTACATTGAATGATTCTGTCATTGAATTCTGTCAGATTCACTGTCATTGAATTCTTCGAACGGAACCACTGTGCGCCGTCTGATTTTATCCTTGTAATGTACTCGTTTAGCAATGCAGAGTCGTTTAATAGCTGACTGAAAACTCAATGTTTATAAATCTGTTTCTATTAATAACAGATCTCTTGCTATTAATAACAGTCAAGTTTTGCTGTTAATGACAGACACTATCTCTTCCTATTAATCGCAGGCACTATGTTTTCCTATCAATAACAGATCCGTTTCTATTAATAACAGACGTATGTTGCTATTAGTAACAAATCGGTTTCTATTAATAACAGACGTATGTTGCTATTAGTAACAAATCGGTTCCTATTAATAACAGACGTATGTTGCTATTAGTAACAAATCTGTTTCTCTTAATAAAAGGCGTACGTTGCTATTAATAATAATTTTCATTCTATTAATAACAGACGTTCGTTGCTCTTAATAATAATTTTCATTCTATTAATAACAGACAAATTTTACTATTAATAACATATCTCTTTCCATTAATTACAAATGCATGCTACTATCAACAACAAGCACACGTTGCTATTAATAACAAATCTCTTTCTATCAATAACCGATGTATGCTACTGTCAACAACAAACACACGTTGCTATTAATAACAAATCTCTTTCTATTAATAACAGACACATGTTACTATTAATAGCAAATCTCTTTTTGTTAACAACAAGCACACAGTACTACTAACTGACACATACTACTGTTAATAACAGACCCCATATTGCTACTAATAACAGACCCATTCTTCTACTAGTAACAAATTTCATTTTACAACTATCAAACCCATTTTTCTACTAATAACAAATAATTTTCTATCGCTAACATACCCATGACAAATAACAGACCCATTTTACTACTGTAAAACCCATTTTGTTACTAATAACAAATAATTCTCTGTCACTAACAGACCTATGACTAGTAACAAATCTATTCTCCTACCAATAAAAAAATCTCTTCCCACTCCTATCAAATCCATTTATCTACTAAATAACAAATAATTTCCTACCGCTAACAGACCCATTTTTCCATTAAAAACTCTCTCTCTCTCCATTAACAACTTCCAACCGAAACCTTTCGAGGCTCGCCGCGGAATGCGTCCTTGGCAGCACGCAACGAAAGCGACGACGCCGCGGCTCGCCTAACCGGCAATTTCATCGACAATTTCTGCGCACGGAACCTCCTCCGTGCGCCGAAGAAAATCGACAACGTATCTCGAGCAAAGTCTGCGCCGATCGGTGCCGATAGACGCCGCGCGTATCTAGATAGAAGGCGGAGAGAGAATATCAGCAGCAGCAGCAGCAGCCAGCGTCCGGCGGCCGCGCTCATCGACATTGAGCACGGAGCGGATCGTTCGCAAACGACCGGCAAGGACGCGCCTTGCGAAGCGGAAACGGTCTTACGAAACGGAATTTCTTATGGGCCGCGCGGTTATTCTGTTACGCGATTCCCCGACGCTGCGCAGTACGCGCGTTTCGAATCGGAAACAATGATTTCCGCGGTCGCGGGTAATCGCTTCGAATGAAATAAACATCGCTCGGGGCCACGACGGGCGCCTCCTTTTTTTTCTCTCATCGACTCAGCGACGCGTCGCGGCGACGTCCGCGTGCTTTTTGCGACGATGGTTTTTGCAGCGATTTTCTGTGATTTTTTGCGACTCTCAGGGACCCTTCGCGATTTTCACTGTTTCTCCGCGATTCTCTGCCATTCTCTGGAATCCTCTGCGATCCTTTAAGATGCTCTGCGATCGTCATGATCGTCTGCCATCGTCATAATCTTCTGACAGCATCTGCGATCGTTTGCGATCGTTTGCGATCCTCTGCTAATCTCTGCGATTTTCCGCGATTCTTTACAATCCTCTACGATTCTCTACGTTCCTCTACGATTCACTACTATCATCATGATCATCTTCGATCGTCTGAGACCGTCCACAATCGCATCCGATCGCGACGGCACGCGCAGAGAGCAGAGAGCGACGATTTCGCGGCGAGACGCGGAATTCCGCCCGGGGCGGTGTCTTCCGTCGATTGTTTACGATGCCATTTAACCGGACAGGTGCGAATGAAGCGTGTCAATCCGCGGGGCACGCGGAACGGGTTATATCGAGAATCGCGCCGAGTTCATAGCCGTCACTGTCGACGACGACCAGTGTCCACGCGAAACCAAATTTTGATCGGCGTTCGCCATTCAAAACGGGACACTGTTGATCGACGTCAATTTCCTCGTGTTCTATGGGAAAAGTACGTACAATGACGCTGAAACGTTGTTCTTGGTTAATGACGGCGACAGGCTTCGTTTCGACGGAACCATTACCGCGTCGATGATTCCCCGACAGCTTTCGACAAATTAACATCGGATAGGGTCCAATACAAAGAGCGTGGAAGGCGATTTTAGGCGACATTTTTTTGTCGGACCACCTGAACATTGACATAATCTTAAACCATATGGAAAGCGAAATTCAGGAGAATGAGTATATTAGAATGTGTTAATTTATGTTTATTGGTCATTCTTTTGGTATTTGGATTCATTGTAATTTATTTTATTTGTAAATATTTATGTATTTATTATTATTATTATTACTTATGGATTTATATATCTCTTGTTATCATTACTTATATATTTATATATTTCTTGTTATTATTACTTACATATTTCTACATTTATAAATGTGTCTTTATTTATTATTAACATCGTTTACATATTTCTGTATTTGTAAAAATTTATATTATCTTATCATATAGTTCATTATAAATTACAATATTACATGAAATATTCTTTATCGTTATTATATTTATTATGTTTATTACATTAAACGTATTCTGACCTCATAGAGCGTTTCGAAAATCGGTGAATAAAATAGAAAATTATTTTCGTAAATACGATTACGTTTATAATAAGAATTTAACAATTCCATCGCGTTACTTTCAACATTTAAAAATCATTAAAAGAACCGATTAATTATTATTTAATACCTATTTCTTACAACCGACTTTAAAAATACCAATTTTGCATAAAAATCATTTATTACAATTCTATCAACATTTCCACCTTTCTGGATTCTGCCGTTTCCTTCTCTTTCGTTCTCTCTTTATTTTGTTGTTGTAGCATCGGAAGTTTCTTTTTTTCTCCCGAAATTGCCCGCAAACACGGGGAACGTTTACGTCTGCTACCGATTTTATGGGGCAGATTTATTATTGTTACCCGGTTCTTGTTTTGTTTGAGGTCAAGCGCGATAGGGGGTTGATGAATATAAATAGCGGCTCGAATATTTATTTCTTCGTTTATTTACACGACAGGGAGGATATATACAACGTGTGGTGGTGGCGTAAAATAAAAAAAAAAAAAGAAGAAAAAGTATAAAAGCGCGCGTCCCCCCCTGTTTCAGTATTTTTATTACCGGGTAATATAAATAATTGAGGACCGTCTATTTCTCAGCCCTTTGTGCCTATTTCGCCTGCGCCGCACGCGGAAAAAGTTAGCGACACGGAAGGCGGCGTAAACCCCGGTTTAATTTCGGACGAGGATTCTCCAAAGTAAACGCGCGGAAATAAAACGCGTTCGCGTTGCTATTGTTCCGACGACGACGTTGATACACAATAGATAGATTCGAAGATTTCTGGGACCATTAGTTTATGAGATATAGTTGGACAAAATAATAAATATTATGGATATTATAATAAAGGTATTATAATAAATATATTACAATAAATGAGATATTATAATAAAAGTTGCAGTGAGTTAAAATATAGCAAATTTTATAATTATTATAAAATAATATACATGATTCCCATTTAGGCTCGGTAATTATAGAGTCAAAGCTTCGTCTCCCTAAATGTATAAAGAAACCTTAACTGTACTCATATATTACAATAAAAATTGCAGGATACTTAACTATAACAAATTATATAATTACTATTATTAAAACTATACTTAATCATAAAAATAACTTCAATACATTCCACTAATCAACCTCCAAATAACAACTTGCTTTAATTAAAAAAAAAAACTCTAAAATAAATCCTTTCTCTTATTCCTTAACTAACAAGAACATCAATTTAACACAAGAACCACCAAATCACTCTAATTCCTAATTTTAATTTAGCTCCCAATTTTAATATAACTCCTAATCTCCTAATACCGCAAAATGATTTTCAGTAACCTTTACATCCATTCGCGAAGATCGCATCGATATTAAAAATTGCCAGCAACGGTTCCCGTCCTTGGCAATTGATTAAAAAATTATCTAGATCGCGGGCAATCGCAAGTAATTAGCAAGGGCGGTTGCGCAATAATTATTGCACCGTAAAGACGCGATCGAGAGTCGACCTTAGCGTGTCGAGAGGAGACACGAGGGGCGGGAACGTAAAGAGAGGAAGAGAACGAACTGCGCGCGTTTCATTCAGGGTCCGACGCTGGCTCTCGTATCACGGCGCGATGCTCGTCGCCGTATATACACCGTATATACCGTGCCCTCGTAGGAACACGTCTGCTTCGAAATATACAAGGAAAAAGTTCGGCGAATTTTATCCCGGGACCGTGTTCCGCACCCCTCCGCGCATCCAGGGAAACCCAGACGTGTCCGAGCGTATTTCTGTATGCAATTTCGCCGGGCGAACTTCGAGCCGCTATGCGCACTTGTCGGTCGTAATTGTTGCCGTTGTAAATGTTTCCACGTTTTCTGGGATTGTTGTCGAAGATCCTTTTTTTTTCTGGCAATTGGCAATTTTCTGACAAAATTGATAATAATTATTTTACATTTCTTTTTGTCGAGGACTGTTGAAATTTTGGAAAATTTCAAGATTTTTTTGAGGAAAAAGTTGATTATAAAATAAGTGTAGCTAACGAATATTTTTATTATTTGTAATGTTATTGTTGAATTTATGTTATTACAATTTTTCTATTTACAATATTATATTTGTACTTATAGAAGGTACTTTTATTGTTTCTGTTATTATATTTGTATTTATATTATTTATTCGTATTATTTGTATTTATATTATTTACTTTTATTATTTCTATCATTATGCTTGTACCTATATTATTTATTTTTGTTATTAACATTATTATACTTTTATATTTGAAAATTGGCTTTTTAATGTTCAGATTGAACATTTTTAATAGCAAAATATGAAATAAAAAATTCTTACATCCCAAGCAGAAACTAGATCTTTAAAATAACAACTAGACGTTAAATGTTTCATCTTCTCAGGCTTTTTAAAAATATATTTACACATAACAATATCATTATAAATACATATATTTAATTAATTAACATCCATTCATAACATCTTGACATAACCTCAGTTAATCAAGAAACCTTTATTTCCCAAATTCTGTCTTACATAATATTTACAAACTATTTACTACTTCAAAAATTAATTTTTCTATAGKTGAGGTTAAATGACATAACCTTATTTAATCAAGAAACCTTAATTTCCCAAATTCTSTCTTACATAATGTTTACAAKCTATTTASCACTTSAAAAATTAATTTTTCTATAGGTGCGGTTAAATGACATAACCTCATTTAATCAAGAAACCTTAATTTCCCAAATTCTGTCTTACATAATGTTTACAATCTATTTAGCACTTCAAAAATTAATTTTTCTATAGGCGCGGTTAAATGACATAACCTCATTTAATCAAGAAACCTTAATTTCTCAAATTCTGTCTTACATAATATTTACAATTTACCTACCACTTGAAAAATGAATTTTTCATTATTCAAAAAAAGTCACCAGTGCAATATTTCTTTCAATGGCGTTCGATTAAATCGAATTAGCGAAGCGAGCGAACGCCGCCGTTATATCTGATCGCGGCGACGTCACGCGACGTCCCCGCTATTCTCCTACGCTTTGGAAAAAAATGATCGGCGGCTATTAGCGAATGTTTAAAAGGTCCGTGGAAGAACGGCCGGGCCGTGGCGCACGGTGTCGCGACACGATGCAAAGCAGCTGGTAAATTAGATAATGTTTCCTAAACGGTAAAATAATAGAGCCGGGCACGTAATGCCTCGCCCCGGCGCTCGGCATTCGTTTTACGTGCTGCTTACACGGCCCCGCTAATGGATACGTTCGCGTTAACGTCACATTGCCAACATTGAATCCAGGTCTGGAACAAGTATTTACAGGAAAGTCGCGGAGGGTTATGAACCGGGAAGCAGAAACGAGACGGGGACGCGTAGCGGATGGAAACGGTAGGAAGCGTGCGCCTCGCGAGGTCGTCGGATCATTTTTCCTTAAAAAATACACCAATTCTGTTGGAATCGAGATAAAACTGTGGAACCTTTTTTATATTAAAGTTAAAACATCACAGATGGTAGAAAAAATATTGCAAAAGAGCAAGGACAAGTATTTACATTAAGTAATAATTATTGAATTTGATCTCTGTAGCAAAGATTTTAGAAAAAAAGGAGGAGGTCGTCGCATCATTTTTCCTTAAAAAATACAGAGATTCTGTTGGGGTCGAGACAGAACTACAGAACCTTTTTTACATCAAAGTTAAAACATCGGAGATGTTTATATATACCTTAATATATCTTAATATACCTTAATTAATAATTATCAAACTTGATCTTTGTAGCAAAGTCGAAATTTTAGAAAAAAAAACGAGAGTGGTATCTTTGATTAAAAAGCGAATAACGTTGCAAAAAAGTATCTGTGCTTAAAATTTATTGTAATTATCTTCAAGAGGAGGGTTTTAACTTTTAATTTGTGTTCCTTCGAGTCCCAAAGAAAATTTATTGCGCTTAGGAGAGAAATTTGAATTTGACATAGAGCTTTGAATTGAACTAAAAACGCTGTTTCTATTTTACTGATTTTCTGAATGTTAATTTGATTTTTTAATTCCATGATGACAATGGCGGACGCGTTGACGGTGAAACAAAAGGGTATCGACGAGCACGGGCCGATAATTCGCCAGAAATAATGTTGATCGCGGAAAGAGCGATACACGGCACCGACCGCCGCGAAAATAAGAAGTAATCGCGATGGAAAGCGGTTAGCGGATCGCCGATATCATTATCTAACCCTTCCAGTTCACAAATCTCGGGGAAAAGCGGCGGCGTATGGCTCACTTCCTGAAGATAATGCACGCACCCCTCCCGGCTGAAATAAGATCGATTATTTACACGCGACGCGCCAATGCTCGCCGTTTTCAGCGACTTGAAAGTCGCGGCTCGCTGCGATCCCTGTTTTTAAATAAAAAATTTGTATGGAAAAAGCACATCGACGACATTTAAGTAAAAATTGATCTTTTGTTTGAACAATTTCAGTTTTGTTCTCGTGGACGAAGGTTTTATAAAGATATTATTATTGTAAGGAAATAATAAAAAATAAAAGATGTGACAGTTATAAAAATATAAAATTAATACAGTGATATAACAGAAGATGGTTTACTGTATTAAAAAATAAAATATAGATATCTTAAATATTTATATGATTTATATCACAATATTTTTAATATTTTAGTCGACTGTTTACATGCAAATTTTGCTATATAAATATGCGTATAATTATTTAATACCATCTACGCACTAAATAAATGAATTCCTTTGTTCTCTACTTCGTACTTTTAATTTTTATTCTTATATTATCTATTCGATCGACTTTTAATTTTATTATCAGAATATTTAACTTTTATTTTACTAAAAACTGTACTATACCATATCGATGTCTATATTTCTCTGTTTCGCCTAATAATATTTTTCACAGCTGCATAATACCTATTATTTACTAATCAACACAGATAATACACACATTAAAAATTACAATAGTAGTGAAATATAATATTATTTTCAAATATTTACTGTGCACCAGTATTTATTATTTTGTGCACCAAGATCGCGTGTCAACTTGAAATTAACGAATTAATTATCACCGGTCGCAGAGTAAACCGTGCAATTGTTTAAACACTCCCGTTGCACGGTTGAATTTCTAAAGCGGCCGACCGCGCAGATTACAGAGGCTATACTTACGTATTATTCAGAAATTAGAAAAGCGGCGCCAATTTGAAGGGGGGTACTGGATCGAGGGCTCGCGTGTCGCCGACCGAAAATGTCCACCGTTTACTACGCGAACCAAACCCTGCCTGGCGAGGCCGGCGTCGAATCCGGGCCGTCGCAGCCAACAATGCGGCAAACCGGATCGGCCCGCCAGATAAGTGCAATTGCTGTCGTAACTTTGTTTAATCGCGTCCAGCTTGTCCTGAAATTTTAATATCTTCCGTTTTCCGTCGCGCGGCGGCGTGCACCGCACGGCGATCGCGAACGATTCGACTTGGAATATTAAGCGCGGAAAATTGTTTGGGACTTGCCCCCCCCGGGGGAGCTTTTATGGAACTGGCATACGAATTAACGGGGAACGCCGATTTTCCGGTAAACAATTCCGAGCAACTTGTTCGAACGATATACGCCGAAAAAAATATCGAATCGCGGCGGCGGCCGCCTTTATTTCTGTATGCTGTTGTTCTACGTTTTAACGAGTTCCGCTCGTTCGCGTTTACTCGCGTTTCCTTGTTTGTTCCGTTCGCGGCTTGTTACTAGACTTAATTAACAATTTATGATCAAATTTAATATTAAGTTAATGAATAGAATTTGATGGATGCTGATGAATAAAATTATTGTTGTCGTTATGGTGACTTAGAAAGAAGTAAATTGAGTGGGTGCAATTTGGAACAGGAGAAATATTAAAAAATATTAAATAATGATATATATTTTCATATTGTAAAATTACTGAGGAATGATTGTATGTTATAACAGTTACAGCTAAATTTTATTGAAAAACAGAGACTTTAACAAATCTGTAACTTTTGTAGTGAATGTTCCAAAAACTGTAATATAAAATATATGAACATCTCAAAGCGTTAATAAATAAGTAAATGAACAAATTTGACGATAGATTAAACATTTATTTATATCACTAACAATCGTAATTAATTACCAAGAGCGGTTATACAATAACAATTGCGAACAAAACATATGCACATGCAACAACCCCATATTCGCTAAATAAACCTTCCGGCATAAAGAATTAATTAACAACTAAGTAAATAAATTTTCTATGTAATAAAACCACCCCTGAGTTTGATTTCTGTCAAACAAATGCCACGGCTTCCAACGGAAGTCACTGTGCCGCGTCTGTGCGGCGTGTCTCGCGCCGCCGGGACAGGCGCCGTTCAAACAATAATTAACCAATAGTTTCGAGATTAACTCGAAATTAATAATCACGAGCAATTTCGCGTGCGCCAATATTTGTGGGAATTGATCGCAGCGGTGTACGCCGATGGCCGGCGCAGAGGCCGGTCCACGGAATTATTTAATTGAGCGAATTTGTCGTGTCGCGCGCGCTCGCACAATAAATCGCCTGCGAGAGAGACAGAGAGAGGGAGAGAGGGAGAGACATTGAGACAAAGAGACAGAGAGATAGAAAGAAACAGAAAGAGAGAGAGAGCGCGCGAGAGGGAGAGAGTGAGGGTTGATACAGAGTAAAAGAGAGAGAGAGAGAGAGACAGAGAGACAAGAATGAGTCACAAAGAGAGAGAGAGAGAGAGACAGATATAGATAAATAAAGCGAGAGAGAGAGAGAGAGAAAGAGAGAAGGGTTGATTCAGAGTAAAAGAGAGAAAGAGAGAGAGAGAGAGAGAGGCAGAGAGAAACAGAAAGAGTGAGGGGTTGATACAGAATAAAAGAGAGAGAGAGAGAGAGAGACAAAAAGAGACAGAAAGAGGGAAAGAGGGGATGACGCGACTAAAAGAGCGAGAAAAGCAGACGCGACGCTACAGAGAGGGCCGCTACACACCGGCGTTCATTCTATATGTGTATATTGCATATCATTAGAACGAGGTTTAATTAACTTCGCGAACCGTGGCGTGCAATAAATGACGCAAAAGAGCCTTGACACGCACCGCGTGTCATTCAGCCGGCCGCGCGCGCACTCGTTTCCATTAAGCGTTATGCGCAAACGGTTGACCTCGTTTCTCGGACGGCTCGCGCGCGCGCGCGCGCTGCCGCGGCCTGTGTGTGTAACCGTGCTCGTGTGTTTGTATGTGTACATTATCTTCCGGAAGTGAACCGCTCCCCGACCGTGTTCCTTCAGACCCGCGAAAAGCCCGCGCTGCTCCACCCCGTCCACACGCCACTGTGTCCCCGTTTATTTGCCTTCTTTTCGAAACGTTTCCCACCCCGGAACCCAGCGACAGACGGATCTCCCGCTGAATCGCGCGTCCCGCCGCCGTCGACACTGTTTACGCAAATAAATCGGTCTCGCCGCGTGATGCCCGCGGTTATGATTATTATGGCTGCCCGTGACGCAACGGCATCCTCCGTGACGGCGAATGGCACTGACTCTTCCATTCTGTTCTATTCGGAGCAATAGGATATATTTCTGTGAGAAGAATTAAATGGTGGAAGTACTGCGAGTAGGACGTGAGTTGAATTAATTAATTCGGATAATAGGGATGATGATATTTTTTGGGGTTATTCTTTTATTTAGGGGTTAATACTTTTAGGTGTCATATCGCTGGTATGGTAGGGTTATATTATTGGGAATAAGGGGGAGTTTGAAAGATGGATGAATAGGTCTACCGAGGCTTTTGTTTATTGAAATTGTAGAAAATTTTGCTGCCGTATAATGAGTTGTATTTGATTTTTAATTTTGTTACGGTAAAAAATATATTGGTTAATGTTTCAGAGCGTGAAAGGTTAATAAGGGTGCCGAAAAACCAAGTGCCTTAATTGTATGTTTAAAATTAAATGTAATTGTAATTCTGTTTCAAGTTGATTGTGATTATAATAATTAGAATGTAGCAAAATTTATAATAAGAATTGTAATTATTGTTCGATGAGTTATAAGGAATTATAATGATGCTTATTATTGTGAATGTTAATTCTAATAATTATTTGAATGTAATGAATTATAATTAGAATAATTATTATAACTCAAAAAATTACAATAATAATAACTAAAATTTATAGCATCATTTACAACTACAATTCAACAAATTAAGACTATATTATAAAAAAGAATTATACAAAGTAACATTCGTGATTGTCACTGCAGCGACACATCGTTCTCAGGATATAAATTCCGCATCCGGTACACACGTTCCGCGAAACATAATCTCGCGCATTCGACTGCCACGTGGCAGACCAATTTACCGAGAAGCTGGAGCTAAACGCGCCGCTTATTCCCATCGGCGCACGAATCCTAGGAAAATGCAAGGCAAACACTTCCGCGGGCCATTAGCTGCTCGTCTCGATCAGACTCGCGCGCCGCTCGCAACCCGGCTGTTTTTAACAAAGTTCTCCGCGCGTGGAGAAGCGGCTGCGGTGGCTGCGGTGGCTGCGGAGGCTGCGGAGGCTGCGGAGAGAACAGGCGAAGTCGAAAACACCGGCGCGGAGCAGCCGGTCACGTATTCGTCCGCATTGATTGTCGCTCACGGGTAATCTTATTTCGGGGTTGCGGCGCGCACACCTAGGACCCTCTTCGCAGCCGGGAGGATCCCTCGATAGAGATGGGGTTCCCGGAGGGATGCGGCCGGAAAAACGTGAATTGGAAGTGCCTCGGAGGAACGGGGCCGTCAAAGAGGTGGACACGTGTATACGAGTGGTCGAGAGACACGTGGTCGAGGACTGATTGAACGCGATCCTACGCATCCACTATGGCGTTTTTTTTTCTCTTTCTGGCTACGGTGATTCCCAAAAGTATTCGGACATTAGCATAAGTTTGACTTTTATTTAGTATATTATAGTTTTGTTTGTAGTACAGTATATTATAGTTTTGTTTATAGCATAATATATTATACTTTTGTTTATAGTATAGTATACTTTACTTTTGTTTATAGTATAGTATACTTTACTTTTGTTCATAGTATAGTATATTATAGTTTCGTTTATAGTATAGTACATTATAGTTTCGTTATAGTACAGTATATTTGTTTTAATGCATATATAATGGAGGGAGAATGTCCTTTATGGTATATTGGAGTGTATAGTAAATGTCAAAATACAGCAGACTTTTGATTTAGTATATATGAGTATTTATTGAATTTTTAAGGCAAATAAGTATGTATTTGGACGATTTTTATAGTTAAATTCGAAAATTAAGATAATTGGAAAATTACTATTTATATACAATTATTGTTGTTTCATATCTGTATTTTATACGATTTTATCATTTGTTTGTGGTACTTTTATGCTGCAACTTGCATGGTTCAGGTCACTTTATGGGGCTCAATAGCTGCATAAAAGATTCTTGTAAACATATATATTTGTTATCTTAATTTGTTAATGCATTTTCGACCCATTTACGTGCTAATATCATTATATTGTTTTCAGAATTCTAGACTTCTTGAAATATACTATTGAACAATGCAAGCATAAAACCAGCACTAAACAAATTAATAATAAATTAGCAATAACACTAGTAACAATTTTTAAAAAATATTTTATTATCATAACTTCTGAACTTAACCTTAAAAATCGTTCAATAACTCAGGTGGCATAAAAAGTCGACGTCTCGATTTATGGGGTACCGAAGGATAATCAGTGAACGTCTTACAGACGTCCAATTTACGGACACTTGAAACCATAAATTCTTTTCACAATCAAGTATCAAAAATCAAAATAAGACATCACGGAAAATCATCGGAAAAAGCAGTGAAAAGTGACCATCCCATATCTCAAAATTTCGATACGTCATTACTAATATTTGCTCCAGCAATAAAAGGACAACGCATCAGCCGGCACCGCGTCCATTGTTACCACATTACCGAGAGTACGAAGACTCCATTGAATCCCGTGTCCATTCAGTCCTCCAACAAGGGTGGGACGAGGTCGGAGGAGGAGGAGGAGGAGGAGGAATATTGATAATGAGCGGCTCGATAACGATTTTCTTCGTCGGCGTCGCCGCGAATAACGCGACGT
Organism: Augochlora pura; assembly: GCF_028453695.1. Taxonomy (NCBI): domain Eukaryota; kingdom Metazoa; phylum Arthropoda; class Insecta; order Hymenoptera; family Halictidae; genus Augochlora; species Augochlora pura. The sequence goes on from NC_135778.1 coordinate 8,637,922, forward strand.
TTTGATTCAATGCGATCCGATGAAAGGCCGGAGCAAGAGTATCGGCAGGGAAAACGCGACCGCCGCTGCTGCTGCCCGATACACCTCTTCCCTCCGCGGCGTCGATGCCGTGTTTTGTTCGCGCGCAAAACTTCCATGAATACTTGTCCGGCGGTCAACGCGCGTTAATTTTTCCAGGCTCGCGTTCCCAGAGTCGCCCCCTCTCCCCCCACCCTTTCCACCCCTCAATTGTTGACGGCCACCGCGCAGAGTTACTGTATTTTCCAGGCGGGCCCGACGCGGACAATACTTTTATTTCCCGCGCCGGAAGACGCGCGACGGCGCGGGTGATAGAGAGAGAGAGAGAGAGAGAGAGAGAGAGAGAGCGAGAGAGAGAAAGAGAAAAAGAATAAAGAGACGAAAAAAGAGGGAAATAAAGATAGAAATAAAGAGACGAATAAAGAAGAGAGGAAGAGAGAGTGACCGAGAGGGAGAGAGAGAGGCATAAAATAGAAATAAAGGAACGCAAAAACCGCGCCGGACATTCGAGTCGAAAACTGCTCGCCGCGGAGTTTCCCATTCATCGCTATAAATATGAATGAACACCGGGCCGCCGTTAAACGAGTCGGCGATCTTTTTTCGGTTTCCCGCGCGTCACCGTCGTTCCGCCTCCTATTTATAACCCGTTCCGCGTGAAAAAGAAATAGGATTTATACACGGTGTCCAAAGGACCAGCTCGCGCGCGGCATCGATCATTACTGGTCTCTCCGCGAGATTTAACCCTTTGCACTCGGTGCCATTTTAATTGTAAATTTGAAATAATTTTTCTGGTTCGTGGCATTTCCATTCTGTTTAACAAAATCAATTTTAATGCATAAAAAATTTATTCTTGTGACTCTTACCAACAGTTTTACTGCTTGACAATTTTTTAAATCCTAAATCTTATTGTTGCAAAAATTATTTTGGAATGAAATAGAACAATTTTCGTGGTGCCTTAGAGTCACCACTCGAGTGCAAAGGGTTAACCCCTTGCGGTATAATAACGTGTAAGACTCGTGATACAGATTTCATGCAGGATCTAGTAAGAATATGAATATTATTAATTTCCATCGTATGGAAATAAAAATAAATACTAACGTTATGCAGTTCTAGAAACGAAAGCGCATAAAGATAATTAAAAAAAAGCAAAAATTGTTTGGTTCTACTAGGAAAAATATTAAGAACAAATAAGTGCTAATCAACGCCACCGGAAAGAAATGATAGCGAAAGGGGTTAAGAAAACCTTTGGACGTTGTCTCGGTTCGTCTTACATCTACTGACATTTTTTTTTTGCGAAAATAGTAATTCTATTAAATTTTTAGCTCTTATAACAATTTATAATAATTTTCTAAGTATCTTATGATTTTTATTTATTATGTATATAGTATAAATATCACCAATAAGAATTCTCAATTCTATAAAATTCCATTTTACTTTATATTTTCGATCTACCATTTTACCAGCGGCGCTTCCTCCATCACCGACGAGTATACTCGTCGTCGCTTGGTTCTCGCACCCTATAGGCTATCCGCGAGCTCCAACAATGGCGCGCCATACCTAGCTATTTAAATAAAATGTTCACAGACGAATTCGCGTTGCCGGATCACGCATCCTCCGCTCGCGTGATTTAGCATTACGATTTCCAAAGGCAGAAACACGCACACATCGGTTCATCCGTAATCTCGGCTCGGACTCGAGTTCCCTCGTCGGATTTGCCGACGACAGCCGACTAATGGGCACAAACCGGAGGTTATTTTCCGGGCAATTGTTTGTCGCTCGGCGGAACAGGGGGGAAGCCCGACGTTAATTATTCGATGTTTGCCAGGCGTCGTCGTTTGAAAATAGTTTCTTAATCTGGCCGCGGATTGTTCGCGCGCGCATCATTATTCGATAGCGCAGTGGCGGCTCGGTCGGAACCGGCCGAGCGTTTCCCCGAAAGCAATTTGTCGTAATGAGCGCGAGCAGTAAACGACGGTAGGCGCGCATTCCTTGACGAGGTCTGCTCGGTGATTAGCGCTTGGCGCCAGGCGGCGAATCCGAATTTTACATAATCATTTAATGACCGACGTTCGTCGCTCGCGAGTCGCGAGTCGCTTCTTTACGCCGATAGGGTTTTAATCTTGATTGCGTCGCCGTGTTTTCACGTTTCGCGGTTGTTGTACAGTCAGGGGGGACCTTTTTGCGCGGTGACCGATCGGCACGAGCAATCGTCGCGACCGCGGTTTTATTTATAAACAGGACACGAGTGGGCGCGGACGAATCATCTCACTGCGACACGCCGAATCAGGAACAGTGTCATAGGGATGACGTCGTTAATTCGATCGTGGCGAAGGAAATTTCATTTTTGACACTTTGTGGATTGAAGATCGGCCTTAAGCATGGATCGTGTAATATTGTTGCATACTTTTTATATGGTAGATGTTTTTCGCGAATAAGGAAGTTAATGAAATCAGGGTGCAATAGGTAAAATCAAAATAAAGTAAATAAAATTGAAATAAAATAAATGAAACCGAAATAAAGTAAATAAAACTGAAATAAAATAAATGAAATCAAAAGAAAATGAATAAAATATATGAAAGTAATGTTGTTTGAACTTTTTATTATGAAAATATGAAAATGTTAGTTGATAACGGAAATTATCTCGGATGTATAGATACATTTCTCTATGGAAAATAATTATTTTACTACACTGAGAGAACGTGATAATATTTTTGTAGTCACACGAAGACTTATAAAATATAATAATAATTAAAAACTATAGAATAAAAGAAATGTAAAAATATACATGTTATATTACTTAATTATGTGAGCGCAGGTGAAGGTTATATCAAGATGGCGAATAGCATTTACGTTAGATTTATTATTATTAATACAGTGGACCAAATTTACATAGGGACACGAATATTCTTTGGAGTAAAAAAAGTTAAATATTCTGATAATAAAGTTAAAAATCGATTGAGTACATAAAAGAATAAGAAATAAAAAACGTGATAGTAAACGCAGCCTATCATGGTTCCTGATTTATTATTTATCTCACGAATAATGTTCTAATAATGAAAATGTACTTCTAAGTAGAATCTACTTCTTTTACATAATAATAACATAACCTATTAAATTCATGAGTATATTAAGGGGGGTTAAATATTACAAGTTGCGAGTGGAATAAAATTAACACTGAACATCGCAGAAATTGTTCTCCGCATAAAGAATAATATATTTATAATAATTAGCCACGAAGATGAAAATATTCAATATTAATATCACAATATTCTTGTACTTTATAACATTTCCATCGAATATTTTAATCCTATGCAAGCATTACTGTACACTTTTACGGTTTATAATTGTATACCGTTTCAAAAGCAATATTTCTGTTTATTAAATTATTATTTAATTTTGTATTACTCCCGTTAATATTATTATCAGTGTTCCCACCCAAATTTCATCCATTTTACATCTAATTCCCTATGAAACACCGCGTGCTCTCATCCAACAAGTTCTTCAAAAACGCTCTCCCAAATTTTTCACGCGGCGCGAACAAACGGTAAACAGTAAATTGAATCGGTCTAAAATATGAACTCGCAGCCGAACCATATCCGTCGCCGTATTTCATAGCTGATCCCAGTGATTTCCTCCCCCGAAACAGGGTTTGTTTTATTCATCGGCGTCGCGCGAAGAAAGGCTCGACCCGCGCGCATCGGGCCCGAGCTACGGGCCGGTAGGGGGACAACGCGAGTCAGTTACGTGACACTGTTACGTAATTAGGATTTGTCAGCGATATCGTTATTATTCGCGTAAACACACGGAACGCGCGGATAAATCCCGGACGAGACGCGCGCGTCGTCGCGACGCGAGAAAATCTCGCCGCGCGGCTTTGCGGGCGCGTTCGACGGTCGCCGCGCTCGAAATTTTGGGAATTACATCCATAATTCATTGTTCGCGGAGACCCGTCGCGTTGGGTACGCGACGCCGTCAACGGATACGTCGGGCGGGTAACGTCGTCGTCGGCGGCGGCGTTGATCCTTTGTTTTCGCGATCGTCTCGAGCGTCGGTTCGATGCGACTTCGGGAAGAGCCCGGGCAAGAAACAGAACTTTCGTAATATGAAGTGCTCGAACACGGGGCGAAGAATGTCCTACAAGGACGAGGGAACTAGGATATTCCATTTGCCGAAGGATTCTGGGGTCTGATACCGGGGAATCGCGACGCCTTCGACTACGTTCTTCAATTTACCGGCTGAGGGCTCGTCTTCGCGAAGCGGCAGCTAATTCGGGAAGTTCGTGTTTGGTGTGTGAATGGGCAGTGTTTGATGGTTCGAACATTTGCAGTAGAAGTTGTTTTAAGTATACATAATATCTACATACACATATGTAATATTAATGTATGTAAAACAATTTGTTTAGGTTATAGTATCTCCATTTTATGCAGCAAAGTGCTTTCCATGAATTGTACTCAACGAATCAAGAGTTATATAAAATCAAAGAGATATATAAAACAATTTGTCTAGCTTTGAGTAATTTCATTTTATGCAACAAAGTGCATTTTATGCGTACGAAATTGATCCTTGTGACTCGTGTTAACAGTTTCACTATTAACAATTATTTAAATTTAAATTTTGTTAGCATAAAAATTATTTTGCAACCTGCTAGGACAATTTTGGTACCTCAAAGTCTCCACTCGAGTTCAAAAAGTTAATAAACTTTTGTATTTGCTATCTACACATAATATATATTGTATAACATAACAATCTAATATAACATAAAATCCACATAACATGCATTACACAATATACATAAATTTACAAGATATAATAGCATTCCTATTTTCTTCCTATACTTCTTAACAATTTAATCAACAATCAAAGCCGTCTTTTTATTACAATGATCGCAAACCAAAGTAGCGTATTTTAATCTGGAAAGAAAAAGAGAGTCGTCAAAAATATTTCGCCAGTTACATGAGAATCCACTTTGACGTCATGGCAATGAATCCGCTGCGTAGATGCTCGGTTATGTCTCTCCCGGTGAAAGCTGAACGGGTCAAAAGGCGCAATTCACGTTCACGCAACACCGTTTCGTCGGACGCACGTAACTTCCGCGGGACGCGTCACTGACGCCATTTCCGGATGGGCGTATGACGTCATGGCTTTGCAAACCTTTCGAAACACAAGCCTTGCTCGCTCGCCGACATCGAGAGCGGAGAAATTCTTGGTGTTAACCCTTCCCTTATTCCTCGACTGTGATATTACTACATTTTTCATTGAAAAACTATCTTTTCGACATTTCGCAATTATTTATACTTCATTTATTGGCAATTTATTTATACTTTCATTATTTATATTTATTTATACTTTTATAATCATTAAAATTTTATAATGTTTTATTGAGTCTGTCACGTATTGTTATTTCTTGACGATTGTTATAGTATTATATTATTATATAGTGCTGATGTTGACATTTTTATTAAATACTTCTGTTACATATGTAATATGTATGTTATGGTATAATGTTATTTATGTGTACTGTAAATAATATATATTTAATATAAAATATAAAGGTAAAAGTTTCTACGCATGCTATATTTTTCTCTTTATATTGGGTGGGGCAAATAAAGTGTTACAAAGCAATATCTCCATTATCGTTAATAATACGCGAAAATACTTGAGAAACAAATTGTTTGGTTCGAAGGGGCACATGTTGTGGTGGAAATGGTTTTTTTTAAAGGTCATATTTTTTGAGATTTTACGGTCATCCTCGTTTTTTCAAATGAAACTATGTATTTGTTTTTCGATGACATTATTGCCGATTTTAAGACCAATCCAGCGACCTGCAACTCAAGGTCATTCTAGTCGCGCAAAGTATGAAAATACTTAAAAACCAAAAAATATCGCAGTAATCACTTTTACACGACCCACTAACCTTGGTTTGATTCTACCTACAGAACATGCTCGAAATGATGTTCGTTCATGTTTTGTTGAGTTGTTCACCTCACGCAACAACATGTGCCCCACCCTGTATATTTAGATATTTTTTCATTTTCATATTTCTATAGTTTTTATGTTTCTATATTTCTATATTTCTATATTTCTATAGTTTTTATGTTTCTATATTTCCATATTTCTATAGTTTCTATATTTCTATATTTCTATATTTCTATATTTCTATATTTCTATATTTCTATATATGTATCTATATTTCTATATTTCCATATTTCTACAACTCCACATTTCCACATTCCCACATTCCCACATTTATTACGCCGACGTTATCTAGCGTATGCCTTCAAGAAGGAAAGAAAAAACGTCGGGAGAAAATCTCCGTACGTAACATACATAATAAAAAATAGAAAGAACCCTAAAAGACTGGAAAAAGCACATAACATAACTTTCAAAATAACTAAAACATAAATTGCTTAAAGTCCTCAATAAAAAATAATTTTCTCTTAAAATTTTCTCTTCTACGTAACACAAAAACGGTAGGGCTCTAAAAGACGATAAAAATCACATCACATAACCTTCAAAATAACTAAAACATAAATTGCCTAAAATTGAATAATAAATAAATTGCCTTAATAAACAGTAATGTTCTCTTTCACGCTTAAATCATTTTGAAAACAGCATTCAACGATCCTTATATTTCTCGTCGGCATTTATTAAATGCATAAAATCTAGTTAACAATCATCGATATCGTAATTAAAGTTCGAGCAACATTCTCCTATAGGCTCGTTAACAAGGGCATTTTTCCTGATTCATCCTCGACTCCCCATCATCAACATTGTTGGAAGTTTCCGACGATACAAGGAAGAAGAAGGAGCCGACTCCGGCTTCCCTCGGCCATTATCGGACCCCGTCACGGATCGAATGCCGCGATCGGCCACGTAACGTTTCGATCCGGCAACTTCTTACGTTTTAATTGCCCGCCGCTTCCTGAACGGGGTTATTGTTGGTGCCCGTTCGCGACAAAGAAGCACGAAATTACGAGGCGCAGCGGTAGAGTCAGGACTCTTGCCGTACGAAGTAGAAGAAGAAGAAGAAGCTACGCTGTACGGAGAAGAAGAAGCTACGCCGCCCAAGTACGAAAAACTGCCGGTTTAATTGCCGGCCGGGTACGCGGTTGCTAAGAGTTTGTTTAATTGGTGTTCAAGCTCGTGACGTTCGCCTCTAATCTGCGATCGCGTGGACGACGGACGTGGGGAATCGCGGTTTTACGAGCTGACGGTAAATTCGCAGTCGCGCATCCGGTTTTCGCGAGAGGACTACCGACGACGCAGGGATCAACTATCTGGCAACCCGACGAGTTGTCCTGCTGTACGAGCTCCCGGGACGGCTTCAACAATGTCCGTTAACCGTCAGGCGCCACGTGCCATTTATTTTCGAGCGTCAACGGTTCAACGCTTGCTTGCCTGCTTGCTTTCTTCCTTCCTTCCTTCCCTCCCTCCCTCCTTTCCTCCTTCCTTCCTTCCTTCCTTCCGAGGCTTCGAACGCCGTCAGCCACCGAACTTGCCGCATCTCTCAGACTAACCTACTTACCGGCGACATCAAATTGTTGGACGAGCTCGCACCTTAGCACCCTGCGGAACGGAACTGCGTCGCCGAGAGACGAGCAGTCCCACAAAAAGTTTGACACGGTTCTTGCAAGCAAACAATTGTAGTCAGAGATTTTTGGGCGCATGGTACATTTTGCGGTGATTATTGGAGAAGTGGAAATTAATGTTTAACATATAATTGATATTGATTTGGATATTAATATTGACGTGGTAATTAATCAATTATTTGTAATAATTATTAGCATTTTTGATATGTGGAAAAATCAAAGTCGGAAACGTTTTCACTGATTTGGTAGTTTCTGTGTCGAAAAGTGAGATTTATAAGTGCATGTACATTTTTAATTTAGTGTTAATGGATGGAATAACTTGTCAAAGACTGTATTATGTTCTAATGTTTTAAATTGCCGATTACAGATAGCTAGTTGGGAAATTTATTAATTACTAGCTTGAGGAATTTATGTCAGGTTATGAGAGAATTGAACAGATGGGATACAAAATTGAAAATTAATAATTTGTTTGTGATAATTCAAATTGAACACGTGAAATAAAAATTAATAAAATACTCATAATAACTATAAATAAATTTAATAACTCCGAAACAATAGTGGAACTCTGGTCATTTTCACTGGCTTGGTACTTCTACTGTTAAACAATTAAACAAGTACTCCAACAGTTATAACTAATGAGTCACTAAATAGAACAGGTAAAATACAAAATTACTAATTTCCTCATAATAATTATAAATAAATTGAACAACTCCAAAACAACAGTAAAACTCTAGCGATTTCCACAGCTTTGATAATTTTCCTATAGAACGATTAAAAAACTACACCACCAGCTTCATCATACTATTAACGAACGGAATAACCCGCCGTCCACGAACCACGTCCCAGTTTTCTAAATAGACGATCGCTAAACCGTGATAAAACTAAATATCCAACAGCGAGCGAGAAGAAGCGCAGCGTCCGTTAGAGAATTTATCGGAGAACGCGGCGGGACCGCGTAATCGGATTTTTCTGGCACCGGGATGTCCGCGAACCGACGGTAACAAATGGCTGAATTCATCAAGATCGTAGGAGCCCACCTGTCCATTTACATGCCTAACCAACACCGTATACAGGCCCCGTGACAGTCCTCTCTCTCTCTCTCTCTCTCTCTCTCTCTCTCTCTCTCTCTCTCTCTTCATACACACCGCATACCCGGCATCATCATCATCATCATCATCGTCCGCTGACTATCCCGCTTTCACCTCCGCGAAACGTGCAATCAAAACTTTTATATCCCGCGCCGCGTCCTTCCTTATTCTAAATTACCGCGTCATAGTCCAATCAGCCGCGTCCACCGGCAACCCTAAGTTTCAATTAATTCTGTCCTCCTCCTCATTCATCGAACCGCGTTTATTATAGGCTCATCATTCTATCGCTTCTTCGCGCCGCGCGATTTTTCCTTATCGACGCGGCTTCATTGCCGGTCTTTATTGTAACGGTTATTCGCGAATTTTTTACACTCGTACTAGTTACGATATCGCCGCAAACCCTTCCGAGATTCTTAGACGCATCCTTTGGCTGCGAGATAATATTTTTTTCAGTCGCTTTAGTTCATTCGTTTATTGGTTAATAATTGAGTTTTAAGAGCAGGTTCTTGAAATTTGGGGATTTTAGCTCGCGCGAAAATCATCGATTTTTTGGATATGTTACACGTGTTCGCGAATTTTTTACACTCGAACTAGTTACGATACCGCCGCGAACCCTTTCGAGCCTTTTAAACGCATCCTTTGGCTGCGAGATAATATTTTTCTCAGTCGCTTTCGATCGTTTGTTTATTGATTAATAATTGGATCTTAAGAGCAGGTTTCCCTTGAGGATTTTCGCTCGAATGAAAAATCATCGATTTTTTTCGATATGTCACATGAAAATCTACAACCTCCCTCACTTTACGCGCTCAGGATCGTAGCGTAACGCGTTTCACAATGTTGCGTGAGCCACTCTCTGTTCACGTTGATCCCCTGGCCGGAGTGATTCTCCATGGACGACACGTCGGGCTTACGGTGCCGGACAACAGCCAGCTGCTGCGTTCCGATCGCGAGACCAGATATATATATATATGCGCTGTACATTGAAAAAATTCCGGGGCCCGGAGTGAAATAACGGCGAGATTCTGCGAGAATGAAGCTTTATCTGACGAATCGAAAGCTCCGCTTCTTTGTGACGGCGCGGGGTATCCTTCGGTGACGACGGCGTCGCGGTGTTGTTGTATAGAGACTATTTAGAGGTGTAGCTATTTTTATGGCGCGATGAATGTTCATTGCGCTAGGTGAATTTTGTAATGTTTTTTTTTTTGTAAAATATTTGTGGTCGATGATTTGTGACGATATCTTAGATAAATGATAACATTATACAGAATATAAAATAAATATAAATAACCTAAAAATTAGTTAAACATTTCAATGAATACGATATATAAGCAAATGAAACAATTTACTTTGTTAAAAAGTTCAACGGTGGCTTCAATCAATAATTGAATATAATTGACTATAATACTGATGCAATAATAAACAAATTTGGCCGTTAAGAAAACCCTTTCAAGATTACTATTGCGAAAAGTATTATTAACCCTCTACACTTGACGCCATTAATATCGTGATACAAAAATTATTTATTTACCGTGACATACTAATTTTCAATACTGCCTCCAAGTCATAGTTCTAGTGCAAAGGGTTAACAATTAAATAGTTAACAGTCGAGATTTATAACTCATAAAATAGTTACCCTATCAGCAAGTTTCCAAATATAAAAAAATATAATAATACAAAAATGATTTCCTCACCGTGACATAATAATTTTTAATTTTGTCACCACTCTACTGCAAACAGTCACCCGATCTCCGTCGCTCTAAAAACCCTCTGTACACCTCCATGGTAGCCATAAGCTCCCTCAACACCCCATACAACTTCGAAACTACTACGCAGCCTTCGATAAGAATTTCGCCACAGCTCCGTTCCGGATTGTTTTGCGAAAAGAAACTGGCCGATTAGATAGTTAGCGGAGCCGTTTCCGACTGGGGAACGCGCGATCATCGTCGGAATTCTTGTCGGTTAAGTTATCCGCCTCGTGTTTTCGCCGGCCGGTGGAACCTCGGCCGCCACGATAAGAAACGAAACGCGATTTGTTCGACCGGAATTCGATCCGGAATGCGCTGTTCATGAGTCTAGACGGCCACGTACCACGCGGGGGAGGTTATCTTACCGTCGATAGCGTTTCCGGCTCCGTGAACATGAAATTCAACTGACTATCTTTCGCCAATCCTTTATATTGATTCTCTTTTCAGCGTCTCGGGCGCGCACCGGTGCTGCCCGGCTTCCCGTCGAATTCACCCACGAATGTACCCGCGGACGACACCTGAGCGTCGTCCCAGGGCTGAAATTGTTTTTAGTTGTCCAGCCGATTTCGCCGTGCTTCCCCTTAATCCTTTTGGTGCCGGACGACGATGCATCGTCGTTTGCAACACCTGCGAAAAGTGTCGGCGATGGCACATCTTGCTGGAGAATTCTGCTGCAAAATAAATTTATAAAACTATTATTATATGTATATATATTATTTATAAATTATTATATTGATATATTGTTAAATTAATATATAATGTATAACATATGTCATGCGTATAATATATAGTAGATATAATACGTATAATTATTAATATAATATAGTATGCATTACATGTAGTATAGTACATTAATATTTATACAAAAATTGATTAATCAAAATAAGAAAATACAAATTAATATAATAATTCAATACGTATGATATACATATGATATATGTATATATATAATATTTATACCATTAATATAATAAAACTATCTACTATTTTTAAAAAAAACTTAATTTGCTATTTATTACTTGAAAAATCTATATTTCTGCAATCCTGTTTTTTGCGTAACTTCGATGTAAAAAAATTGTTGTTCGTTGCAATATTAATATATATTCGTTACAAATTTAATCATAAGTTCGCGTTAGGTGTTCTCTGCATTATAAGAAAGTATAGTGCGCGTTGCTCGGGCCACTTCGGTCGTGAAAGGGTTCAAGCATCCCGGCGTGTCGCTTCGTCGACCCGGCAATAGATTACCGTAATTTCGTGTTACGAAGTAAATGCTCGTCAAGCCTCGGGCGATGATCTTGTTCTGGATTCATATTTCGAGTGCCACGGAGGAGGTCATCGACCTTCGATTCGCGTCAATCAAAACGTAAGACGTTCGTACGCTCGACACGTCCGCGCCGAGTGTGAATACAAATGTCCAAGGCCGTTTTAAGGTAATTAAAGGTCGTCTGGGAACATCTGAAAGATCGTGAATATTTTACCATGGGCGAGTGAGTTGTCTGGAATGGGTCTGCATAACCTTAAATGTCAAATCATTTCTGTCACATTCTTGTAGAGGACTTTCACACTTCAGTAGAGGAGAAATGTAAATATGAACTTTTGTTAAAGCGGTTGTCTCTAGTGAAAAATAGCTTGTTAAATGATTTATTATTATGTTGTATTTTTTTTATAGAATATAATTGTTTATAGAGGTATGTTAATAAGTATTTAATTGTTATTGTGTAGAGATATTGAGGTGCGTAGTGTTCAGGGAGGGAGAATGATTTTTATTAATGTGTACAACCGGGTAGCATGAAGACGTTTTCAAGACGTACCGAATGTCTTATGAACGGTCTATGAATGGCCTAAAAAGCGACTTGATCCTGTTTTGCAAATCGTATCATTCTTTAGACATCCTTTAAACGTTCTTTATTTTACGTTTTTAAAACGTTTTAAAGATATCCCAAATTGAACTTTTATTGTCTGAAATAAGACGTCTTAAAGACGTCCCTTTTACGTCCATTTTAGGTCTGATTGTTCTTACACGTTAAAATAGGCGCCTTTAAGAAATTCTTGTCTTATCTGGGCTGAGACTTAGACGTTTTAAAGACGACCCAAACTAGATGTTCTCCTAACGTCTTAAACACGTCCATTTTACGTCCATTTTAAGTTCAACTATCTTACGCCTTAAAATGGCGCCTTTTAGACGTCTCTAAAATGTCTAATAACTAAATAAACGAAATTCCAGCACGCAACGGAGGCGAGACCGCAAAGGGGGTTGCGCGCGGCCTTGTTTACCGGCTACGGCGAACGCGCTCCAGATCGCGGCGCGATGATATTTCGCACCGAACGGTAATTACGCGTGGCTCAGGAATGGACGTCCTCTCGCCGCCGGGTAGAAGTGAATTATTCGCGCGTCAATGACACTGCTCGTTAGCCGATCACTGTCTTACATGTGTACCGTTTAACATACAATAGGAGGCGGCCGATTGCGCGCGTTTATAATATGTTGCGCAAGAATTTAACGCTGAAAGCTGTCGCACATCAATTGTAGTTAGTGCCGCTCGCGAAAGAATATGATTGATGGGTTTCGTTACGGTGGCCGCGCCGCGGAGGATGCGCTTTTAGATCGCGTTCCAGCGGTGGGCCGCCACGACGAACGATGTCTTGGACGGTTCTCGCGAGCATCGGCTCGCTTGCGTCGATTCGGCGACGCTCTTTTCTTGTTTCTGGAGCCTTTCGTTCGTGCTACTGTCTTGGAACTGATTTACAACTCGGCTGCAATTTTACGCGTTGTTATACTTATTAATAAATGAACATTTAATATTTTCATTTCGTAGATTCTATATTTACCGATGCTTACGCCACTATTTCTTTCATTCCTGTGCTACAGATGGGACTTTCATAATTTAATAAATAACATAATATATTAAAGATATTAAATATAAATTACAGTATATTAAATACAACAGCGCGCGAACACGTAATATTTCCATTTCGTGTATTCCACATTTTCCATATCTCACTAAATTCCTATACTAGAAATTAAAATCTTCACAAATCAAATCAAATAAATAAAATGCAATTTAACTTAAACACGAGAAGAGCGTCACTTACGGAAGCATACCTGTCACCCTACCCCGCTAATTTCCATAAAATAATTCTATCGCAATAGTCGCGTTGGAACGAGGAACGTAGGCTAATTATTCCGTAGAAACACGTTCGCCTCTGGTAACAGAAGACTAAAGATCGCCGCGAAGGAATGCGAAACGATCCGGCAGGCCCCGCGTGTGAAATCCTCGCGCGGCATTCTTAGGCGGTGGTTGGGGCACGGATCGACAGGCATTCTCGGTCGAATAATCGAAACTGTAATCCCTTCTTGGCCAGGCTTAGGTGTCGGCCCCGTTGCACCGTTACGCAAGTAACTCGCCCCCCTCCCCCTCCTCGTGTAACGCCGAACGATATCGCGGCTGTTATCAGCGCGGTGCTCAAAGCCGGGGCCCCCGGTAATCGGCGGTGTCACGGCTGTCACCGTGAATAGTCACGGCACACCTATCTCGGCCGTCGGAACGTGAAATATAGGCGAAAGTATTTTCTTCGGCGGCGCGGCACACCGCGATCGCGTAATATCGCGCGCGGTCGCGGGGCCGTCCGGATTACCGTTATGGCCGGCCACCGTGGAAACGGGAACGGTAATTGGAGTATCGGACGTCGATGGCGTCGATGGCCCGGCGACGAGACCCGATTCCGAGGTTCCTCTTGTATGACGGGGCGGCCATTTTGATCTAAAGTATGGCGAGACATTGCCCAGTCGAACAGTGCTCCGAAGAATTCATCGACGAATTGTATAAATATTGAATAATTATTGAACTAAATATTGAACCATTATAGATATAGCAATGAAAATTACACGGAAAATTGACTTAAAAGTGGCAAGTTCTAGCTTCTGTTTTATTATTAAATAATTCCTGCATTTGTGGAGTAATACGAGTTAATTTATTTACCAGATCATGGTCCCTTGGGTTTCAGTGCTCCAAAGAATTCATCAACAAATTTTTATAACTATTGAACCGTTGCACATAACGCAATGAAATATTCACTAAAAATTTATTTAAAAATGACAAGTTTTAGCTCCTAATTTATTACTAAATAATTCCTGCATTCGTGGAATGATAGAAATTAATTTATTTACTAAATAGTGTTCCCTTGGGTTTGCATCAAGTGCCAAGATAAAATTGAATAATAAATCTTCGTTGCTATTTTTGATTCGGAGAGATATTGTTTAGATGTAATTGTATAAACTAGTCTTTACTTTTGACATGTGTATTTTATATTTATATATATCTTAAATATATATTTTATATTTAATGGTTAAGAATTCACGGTAAAAGCTGTCGTTCCTCGAATTTTAACATGGTTTCTCTGCATATCTCCATTTTATATGACTTATTGCATTTTATTCATATAAAATTGAGTCGCCCAGCAGTTGTACTTCATAACTATGATAATTTATAAATTGTTTTGGTACTTGATGGTACAATATTTAGTCGCCGCTTGAGTGTAAAGGGGTTGAAATGGAATACAAGGGGTGCAGCACAACTATGAGCTACGCGTCTCTTTTAAACAATTATAACTTCTAAATTAGTTTATACAGTGACGCAATCTCTGCGCAGTTATTTAAAGCGATCTGTACAGAAAATATTATTTGTTGCTAGAGCACTGTAACTACTGCAGATCAAAGTTTATGCTCTGTCAAATATAAGAAAACGAAATTTCTCACGTGCCAGTATTACTCTTTCAATATACTATCAATAGTTTCAAGTCAGTACTCCGTTGTTATTGCATTTATGAAAAAAATGCCAAAGAAGAAAGGTGAATGGTTCGCAGAATACATCTGTAGGCTTTTAAATTTTTTCTAGATGCAGCAGTGCATGTGCAATTAACAATTGCATCATTTTTTAAAAATAGAAATGCATATTTTTCTTTTCAGAGATCGATTCTTCTGTTCAGTCTACGTAAAAAATGATTAGGGTACCATGGCAAAAGAATTATTAGATTTTGAGATATTTTTAAAAAATGTCTCGATAATGCACGTCGCAGCGAAAGGGTTAAAGACATTCTTAACAGTAAAAACCGGTTGGTACGAGTGACAAGCCTCGAAGTGCTACTTTGTTCTACGGAATACAAATGCTGCGAGCCAACTAAATTATTTCAGATTTACAGTTGAAATGACTTCGTGTCCGAAGGGTTAAGCCGCAGCTATAAAATCGGCGATCCGACTGCTCTTTGATTCGAGGTAAGAAACTTCGATCTCCCCGGTTCTCCAGAGTCCGTCGTTCCGACAACAATGACTGGCAACAGCCAACGATTCTTGTTTCCGTTGCGCAATCGGTGCACGCAGCTGCGCGGACCACGGCAGCGCGATAATCCCGCGTTTCCCGTCGCGCTAACGATACCGGCGCTCTGCACCGGCTAGAATCGATACAGTTGCATCAGGATACATCTCGGGGGGGTACGCAACGTTGCGCAACTGCATATCGCCGTTGCTGCACGGCCGCGAATCGTCTGCCGAGATTCAGCTCGGAGGTGTTCGATCGCAACTAAGAAAGAATTTGTTAGAAATGTTGTGTATATTATTATTATATTATATTGGATATTGTATTTATTATATGTTATTCGAATCGTAGAGAATTAGACAATATTGTACAATAGCTGAGAGTTAGAACGCCGCGGTTCTCGCGTCTGCGAGACAAACGAACAGGTGTGTTACCTTGATATAACGTAGTGTATATTAAACATGCAACTTGAATTCAATGACAGATGCGACAGCGTACAGTTTCAAAATTATTTTAAAAGAGGCAGAAAAATTATTTCAGATTTATAGTTGAAATGGCTTCGAGTGGTAAGGAATTAAAACGCCGCGGTTTTCCGTGTCTGCGAAACGAATAAACAGGTGTTACCTTGACACGATTTAGTATATTTTATACACTCAACTTGAATTCAATGACTAATGAAACAATTTTAAAAATTGTTTTACAACAGAGCGAAAAAAAATTATTTCATATTTAGAATTAAAATGGCTTCGAGTGGTAAGAGTTAAAACGCCGCGGTTTTCCGCGTCTGCGAGACAAACAAACAGGTGTTACTCAAGCCGATCCGATGATTAAGAGAAATTTCCGAATGACTCCGTCCGCGGCATACACGAGGAACGTCTATTCCGGTAACGTAAAAAGGATTGCGAGCCGGTGTCGGCGTTTTCCGTCTCGAGGTAAACACCGACGTATTGCCGTAATTACGTAACGTGTTTACCTGGGAGAAGGTTCGCCTCTCTCTCTCGTAATCAGTTTAAAGGCGTTCGGTTTCCCCCAAGTTCAATGTTATCGTCGTTGCCGGCGATCGAGGCCCCGATTCCACGTTCTTCTAAATCGCCGTTTAATTGTGTGCAAATTGCGCCGCCTGAGAATCGCAATGCCACCGGCAACGAAAATGCGAACTGATGGAAGAGAAATACAATGAGAAATACAATGCAAAATGTCTAAACGTCTCAACCAAAACGTGAACAACTGTTTGTTTACATTGTAGCATTGGCCTGTACTGTGTCTCTAGTGCGTCTTTGAACTCGGTACAAGCATCGCGACAGCGAAAAAAAATGAAACATCAATATCGGTGCGAGATCGTGTTATTTTCCGTCGAAAACGTGGGGAAAGTTATAGAAAAGTTGGTAAAGAACTGAATTTAATTTTAACAACGGTGCAGAATATTGTTAAAAAATATGAGAGAACGAAAACCATAGAAAATAAGCCATGAACAGGTCGGCCAAGGATACTCACAGTTAGTGAGCGTCGGAGTATAATTAAAGAGGCTACAAAAAATCCATTTGTAAGTGCTCGTCAACTTCAGGGAAGATTGTGTGCTCTCAAACGGTACGAAATAGTTTGTACTCTGCTGAAATATATGGCAGAGCTGCAAGAGAAAAACCATGTATTAATAATATAAATACAGCAATAAAAACACTAGAATGGATACTATACAATATCCCTAAACAGTTAATTGCACCACCACAGTCCCCGGATATTAATCCAATAGAGAATTTATGTCACCTGTTGGATACAGAAGTAAGAAAAAGAAAAATATCTGAGAAATCCGACCTACGAAGAGTAATTTTAAAAGAGTGGCAAAAAATATCACAAGAAACAACTCAAAAACTGGTGGAATCTATGCCAAGAAGACTGGAAACCTGCATTGAAGCTAAAGGAATGCACACAAAATATCAATTGCAATAGAGTACTGCAATAATCGTAAACTTTCAATTATAACCGAAAGTGTACGAATACTTTTTTGGTTCTCAAATTTCTGTATTTCTTGCATTACTTTCTCGTTATGCGTTATTAGAAATTCTACTAATTGAAATAGTTTTCGTTTATGTATTATTTGCTTGTATAAAGTTATTGCAAAACGACTAGGTGTACGAATACTTTTTTCACGCACTGTGAATACGAAAAAGGAAAAAAACGAAGAAGAAGAAGCCGGTTATGCGGCGCGAACGCAAGAGGTTTCAGGCTTTGTGCGCCGGTGTTATGACCAGTTAAGGAGGAATGCGTGCAGCCGACCGTTGTTGCGTCACACCGGTCTGACCCATTCCCATGTTTACCAACATCGCCCGGCCATTTCCCGTCATGAATGGAATAGAGTATTAGGCATTACCCGGCACTGATTGACGTTTAGTGCTATACTATCCGAAGCGATAAAACGGCGAAATCGCTGAGCGCGTTATACCGGTGTGCCCGACCGGGCAAGGAAACGTTCCCCCCCTCCCCTCGTTGATACGCCTAACTCTAACCCGGATGTCGGGACTGCGAAAATCATGTTTACATAATATTCCGTCCCACAGCTCGCGTTCCAGCGTTACCGTCGCTGTTTTACACTGACGCGCGCTCCCGTTGCATACCCATTAACTGTCGCGAAGGTGTTTTTCCCGCGTCGAACGGTGCTCCGGTTCGAAGATCCTCGGTGATTGACCCGTTGCAGGAAAAACGCGATTTAACCCTTTGCACTCGATCGGCGACTTTGAGGCAGCACTAAAATTATTCTTTCAACTTCTAAAATCATTTTTATAGCATCAAAGTTCAATCTTAGAAAAATTGTTTGACGTGAAACTGTTGGTATGAATTACAAGAGTTAATTTTGTACGTGTAAAATACACTTCGTCGCTTAAAATGGAAAGTCTGTACATCACGAAAAATTGTTTCAGATTTCGGAAATCATTTTTCTGGATTATAGTATTTATATTATGTGTAAGGAAATGGATTTTTGTATGTAAGAGATTGGTTATTGAGACTCGCGTCGATACCATTTAATTCAGTACTTAATACTACTTTATTATTTAGTAATTTTTTAAAACTAAACTCTGGTAGTATTTATATACAACTTTGACATAAATTTTTTTCGTGTACATATAAGCTTCATGTATACTTTGTTAGCATAAAAATGATTTTGGAACGTGATAGGACAATTTTAGTGGCGTCTCGAAGTCACCACTCGAGTGCAAAGGGATGAAATTCCTTTTAACGAGGATGAATTTCCTTTTAATCGCCATATTACTATATCTATTTTATATAGTATTTACTATTTTATTTATAAAAATTACTAAGACACTTAAGTAAAAAATAAATTAATTTAGAAGATACGATACTTTTCCCCACAGCATCGAGTCACCATAGGCCGGCCCGTTTACCATTCGATTTTTACGATCGCGGCCGATCTCTCGCGGATGATCTACGACGCCGATCGCCGGTTGCGGAATCCCCGTTCCGCGATGCAACCCGGCCGCCGGGATTTTGCGATCGTTTGCCGGATCCGTCTTCTCCTCTCGTCCCCGTCGGCGCACGAAAAATCGATTTCGTCGCCGGCCCGGTGGAGCAACGTCTCTCCGAAGAAAGTGGGTTAAAGTGTCACCCGGTTGCGGCGCCGGAACAAAAGCCTTGAACAGTTTCTCGCGCTCGGCTAATTTCCGCGCTCTCGCTAGCTCGCGCACGAGTTACGCAACCTTCGACAACTCTCGTTGTTTTTCCATCGCCGCCTGTTTTCCGACCGAAAATTCCCCCACCTCCGCGCGCTCGCCCGCGCGCATATCTCCGCGGGGGAATTTGAATACATTGCGCACAGTGGCTGAGCGCGTTGGCCAATTTCGAGGGAACTCCTCCTCGAACATCTGCCCGCGCGCTCGAGCGCCGGAGAATGGAGCCGAGATCTTCGCGCCGCGATATCCTTCGGATGCGATTAAATCGTCGTAGAACCTTAATTAGGGCCACCGGGCAGCCGGGGAAACACCTGCGGCTCGCGGCGGACGCTTTCTTTCGGACGCGGTCGCCGCGATGTTTGCTTTTGTCGCGGCGGCCGATGCGAGCGGAATTTTTCCCGCGACGACTGACGCGAGCAGACTTTTTCCCGTGACGATTGACGCGAGCGGGCTTTTTCACGCCGATCTCTCCATGATCGCCGCATTTATTTCTAACGAAGGCTGCTGTGAAAACTGCGATAACATTTCTTTTCGGCGAATTTCAGGCGACAATTTCGACTGCGTCGGTTTTATTTAGCGGCTGGGATCTCGCGTTCGAGATGAATTTTTTACAGTAAAATGTATGGAGTAGTATGTGTGGATGAGGTTATATTTAATATATAATATATATTAAACATAAATATAATATAAATATAAATATATGCAATATATATATAAATATGAATGTATACAATAATATAATATTGTATATAAATACAAATGGATAAAATAATATAACAATGTATATAAATACAAATGAATATAATAATAGTACTAGGTCAAACAGGGTTAAACGCAAATAAAAAATACAAAACATATAGAACGCCGCACGGACCGCAACAAAATCGCATTTTCATCGCGCTACCGTTTCTTCCAACCCACCGATACACGAGCAATTTTGTTATTATTCACAAAAGACATTGATTCGCCCGGACTGTTGGATTCCCATTGGCCGCGCGTAGGCGTGTATTTACGGCAACTGGTATAAATCGCGAGGATACGAACGATAGCCTACATTCCCCGGCGTCAGCAATCGGGAACAAGGAATCCACGCTCCGGCCACGTGACATCGGCATCCGAGCGTACGATTTTCCTCGAATCTACGTCCCCGTTAGAAAAATTTATACGTTCGCCGTCGTCGAAGCATTCTTACGCGGTCAGGGAATAGATTAACGACGCGTCTTGGCAACGCGCTCGGGGCTCGGCTCTCGGCTCTCGGCTCTCGGCTCCCTTTGATACGCAGGAATGTTGAAGCCCCGTGGCGCCGGGGCGATGATCAATTCAATTTAATTAACAGGAACGACCTCGGATTTCCCGGCGACAAAGGCCCGGCGTGGAAATTTCGGCGTCCCCGGTTTTCGGGGGGTGGGTTGGGGGGGGGGGGGGAGAGTGGTCCGCGGATCCGTTCTCGACCGCCGCGGCAACGCACGCCCGTACACGATTCTATTCTATCTGTTATTTCGAGTTTCCGCTGGCCGGGCTCTCCTCTATCTACCCCGGAGAAATTAAAGTTTCTAAAATCTAAAAATTGAAGCGCTATTTCAGATACGTTTCGATGCAATTCGCAGGCGTTGACATATGAGTTGTTTAGAAATGCTTTAATTGGTGAATTGTGGAGAAGAGAATGGGGAGAGACGAGGTTAAATGGTGGGATGTGTTGGAATTCAATTGTTATTGTAAATGGAATTTAATAATGTAATGTAATATATTATTTATAATTTGTAATATATATATATATAATATTTTAGTGATTTTTATAATAGTATGATACGATATTGTAGTAGTTTTTTGTAATAATGATGTCTTTATAATATTAGAGAAATTCTTTATAATAATATTGTATGATATAACTTATCATAATGTTATAGAATATTATGGATATTGCTTGCAATAATATTATATAATATTATAGGTATTCCTTGTAATAATATTATATAACTTTATAGAAATTCTTTGTAATAATATAATAATATTATATTGTATTATAGAAATTTTTTTTAATAATATTATAGGATGTTGTTTAGTAAAAATATTAAGAGAACTATCTTTCCAGCAATAGCCAACAACGACATATCGTTGTTCGGTACTAAGAGGGTCAAGTCTAATTTTATAACAACAAATTCAATTGAATTATTACTTATCTATGTTTTTATATGCTTTCAAGAAAAAGATGCCAATTTTGTTTAACTGAAAACGCGACAAAATTTCTGTGCCATATGGGTCTATTTATTTCCTGAAATTTTGTGCCTCAAAGAGTTAAAACAGTAACTATCGCTCTACTTACAAAATACAATTTTATACTCATAAACTACGTGAACTACAATGGCATATATAACATAAAAATAGCGCAGGTCAAAGGAACTATTTTCGATTTAGAAATAAACCAGCTTCGAGCGCAAAGGGTTAAACGAGATTCGCGCTATCCGGCCGATTAGCCTCGCGATGCGTTCGAAAATTTTGATCAGCCGGTCTCCGGTGAATACAGAGAGAGAGAGAGAGAGAGAGAGAGAGAGAGGAGGGAATGCCTAGAGCAGCAGCTTCGATAAAGTTGCGGCCGGGAAAGTTTAAGTTTCCGGTTGCTTGGATGTTTCGAGAGGGCGATGCCTAAAATCGTAGAGAGATGCCTGCCTCGTCTATGAGGAGAGCCGAACTTTACCGGGAACTTCCCGGGAACGATTTCATCGCGGTCTTAACAGGAACCGCCCGGATTCTCGTCGATTTTTTTCTCCGCGGCCAACTATTCGCAAGTTTCCGAAATTTTTCAGCCGTACCCCTCTACATTCATCTCCGACCCCCTTTACATTCACCCCCACCCCCCACTCTTAGCTTTAATTCTTATCAGAGAATTTTATTCTTACAAGACAGCCTTTGAACTTTGCGAAGAGCAGGTGAAAATTA